>NC_134487.1:125395633-125433133 GCF_040206685.1 Ascaphus truei
CTAGCCGTTTTTTCAACCACACTCAATTCTAGTAGTGGCGAGTAGCTTTGCGCCACTCTAGAAGGGCGTTTTTCACGGCAATCCGGCTCGCCCCAAAAAGTAGGCAAGTTGCTGGTGAGATGCTGCGGACGAGCGGCGGATCGGCATTTAGAAAAAATTTAGGCCTTTTTCCTGGCTGGGATTGATGCCAGAGATCTCCGGAGCTGATACCATTAATACCAGCACCGGAGCCCCCCGGCTTGCATCCGAGGCAGGAGAAATGCATTTAAAGCCCACTTCATTACCTTAGCGGCTAACCGCTAAGGCAATGAAGGGGTTAACCAGCCGTGCCAGGTTTATTGTGGGTAGCGGGGGTGGGTGAAGGGGGTATTTGGCCCTTGGTGGTTGTTTAGGGCTTGCGGGGGGGTTCGGGTGCACTTAACCCCTTCATGACCTTAGCGGTTAATACCGCTATGGTCATGAAGGGGTTAAGTCCTCCCGCTACTCACCCACCCCCGCTACCCACAATAAAAAAAATACACACACACAATAGCCCCAGACTAAATAAATAAATATATAAATATATATATATATATATATTACAGCAACAACCCCTATACCCCCCTAACATACACATATATGCACATCAATGATACTATAGGCCGGCGGGGGCCCTCGGGTGTTCCACGCAGGCCTGCAGTACCAATTCAGCGCACCCCTAAAAAAATTACAACACATAAATACACCATCCTTAACACACACAGTATAGTAATGTGCAAAATTACTATTATCCACATATGGATAATAGTGAATTTGCCCATTTAAAATACATAAAGAACAATAAATACAATAAATACATATAGTACTCACCCATGTCCGGCTGCCACGATGAAGGCCATCCTCATCTTCATCACCATCCATGCCCCCTCCGATGCTGCAAAACATGACCAAGAATAAAAACAGCCAATGTAATGTCCCCTAACCCCTTAATCACCATAGCGGTTATTAACCGCTACAGTCATTAAGGGGTTAACCCACCCTCACCCACCACTCGGGAAGCCTACATACCCTCCCCCACTACCCCCCACCCCATGAGGCCTAACCACCCTCACCCAATACACAGCCAGGAGGCCTACCCACATACCCTTGGGGCCAATTCCCCCTTCCCCCACCCCCAGTACCCACAAGAAAAACAATACACAGCCCCACAATAAACATCATTATATTTATTAAATACATAACCCACCCCCTGTGCCCCCCCATAAATACATGATTTATTATTTTATATACAGGGTTAATACCCCAGTCCCACGGGAGTCCCTGGTGGGCCTGATGGGTCACCTCACAGACCTACAGTAGCCCAGCACCATGTTTCAAACAGGGTCTGGAGGCTTGTTGGTGGTTCCCGCCAGACGCCATGGTCCACCAGGTGGTCTCCACGGGTCACCGTGGGCCACAATGGGGTCTCCATGGTAGGCCCGCAGATGTGGCGCCATGACGCCATGGTCCACCAGGTGGTTTCCGCGGGTCACCGTAGGCCACAACGAGGTCTCCACGGTAGGCCCGCGGATGTCTGGGGGGCCTCGGGTCATAGACACAGGTGTCTGAGGGGCCTCTGGTGGTTCCCACAGGGGTCTGGGGACCCACGGGTGGTCCCTACGGGTCCACGGTGCCCCACAGATGTGGGGCCACCGGTTCTTCCCCGCAGGTGTCCCCCGTGGACCCGGCAGCCTGGTACCCGTGAGAAGCCCAAGGAGACCTCAGGTGGTCTCCAGAGGTCTCCCGCAGACCAAAAGGAATCAACCCTTTATGTAAAAAAATAAACATGTCCTATACATTAAAGACATCAATCCCCCCCACAACACATACAGTACAATAATGTGCAAAATAACTATTATCCAGATAGGGATAATAGATTATTTGCCCAGTATTCAACACATTAAGTGGCATAATAAAATAAATAAAGTTATACTCACCTCATCAATAAGAAGCCCCCATCGCCAGCAAAATCCGTGTCCTCCTTTGCCAACAACATACATAGCCAATACATTGCAATTACATTCTGAGATCAATTAACCCCTTGATCACCTTATCGGATAATAACCGCGAAGGTAATTAAGGGGTTAAGTCACCCTGGCCCGATTCCCACCCTTCACTTATTCATTTGTACAGTGGCTTCATCATGCAACTATATATATATATATACACATATGTATATATATGTATATATATATATACACATATATATATATATATATATATATATATATATATATATATATACACATGATGAACCAATATACAAATAAATGTTTAAGAGTTAACAAAAACATGCTCTAATAAAAATACCACTTCTCTATATCATCCACATTCAAATAAAATCCTATTTCCGAAAAAACAAAAACAAATCTCATCTTCCAAGCTAAAGCATCAAATGCCAATCAAAACATTGAATTTACATTGTATACATGATGCATACAATCTATGCACCATGAACACTCTGCAAATCAATGTTAACAATAAAATATTCCAAACAAAATACCATTAAATCCAAACAAGTATACTATTTCAACCAAGCAAGTCATTATAAATCAATTAGCATTCATTAATCAAATCCCAAAACAATTAAAATACCATCCATAACAATTACACAATTAACTATTTCAATCGTTAAACAGAACAAGTTACCATCAGACAAAATATAACTAACAAAAAGAGTACAATATTCAAAAGCAAGCCTCACCCTGACCTAAAGTACAGCATACAAGACCAAAAATTACATCTAATTCCAAAATACATTACACACACATTTATGCATAGCAGCATAGCCAAAATCATTTAAATACTGCAAACCAAGCTTTTCCAACAAAATCATTTCTTACCCTGTATGTATATATCAATCTAGACATACATCCATACATACAGTGGCAAGAAATGATCTTAAAAAAAAAAAAAATTATCACATGTAAAAAAAAAGAAAACATGTACAAGTTAAAAAAAAATACATTTCTTTTGTTCACTTACCATTACTTGACCCACTCACCGACTCCCGTTGAACAGCTTACTCTCAAACCAAGCCACGCACAGGAACCCATAAAATAATAAACCATAAAATAATAAACCATAACAATCCAGGGGTCTTCTATTTGTAATCCATTTTCATCTGTATTCTTTCTTGTATCTTCCGGTCTCTTCCGGGGTCTTCTTCTCTTCTTCGGCCACGCCCTGGTCTTCTTTCTTCTGTAGGAGGTCGTTCCTCCTCGGTGTCTGCCTTCAAAATGAGATGACATAGGCTTTTATAGGCCTATGACGTCACATTGTCATCATATATTTCCCACGGCTCCGATTCGGCGTGAAAAGCATGTGATTTTGGGGGGAAAAATTTATTTTGATGACGTCATTTAAAGGTAATGACGCCAGCCAATCAGAATGGCTGTGCTTCAATTGCCTTTAAGATGATGTCATGAAAAGAAAGATGGTCGGCCTCACATGGTACGGTAGCCAATCAGAGCGTGGGAAATACATAATTACCTTTGCGGTTATTATCCGATAAGGTGATTAAGGGGTTTATTGATCTCAGAATGTAATTGCATTGTATTGGCTATGTATTTTGTTGGCAACGGAGGACATGGATTTTGCTGGCGAGGGGGCTTCTTATTGATGAGGTCAGTAGAACTTTATTTATTTTATTATGCTAGTTAATGTGTTTAATAATGGGCAAATAGTCTATTATCCCTATCTGGATAACAGTTATTTTGCACATTATTGTACTGTATGTGTTGTGGGGGGAGGGGGGAGAATTGATGTATTTAATGTATAGGACATGTTTATTTTTTTTTACATACAGGGTTGGTTCCTTTTGGTCTGCGGGAGACCTCTGGAGACCACCTGAGGTCTCCTTGGGCTTCTCACGGGTACCAGGCTGCCGGGTCCACGGGGGACACCTGCGGGGAAGAACCGGTGGCGCCACATCCGCGGGCCTACCATGGAACCCCATTGTGGCCCACGGTGACCCGTGGAGACCACCTTGTGGACCATGGCATCTGGCGGGAACCACCAACAGGCCTCCAGACCCTGTTTGAAACATGGTGCTGGGCTACTGTAGGTCTGTGAAGTGACCCGTCAGGCCCACCGGGGGCTCCCGTGGGCCTGGGGTATTAACCCTGTATATAAAATAATAAATCATGTATTTATGGGGGGCACAGGGGGTGGGTTATGTATTTAATAAATATAATGATGTTTATTGTGGGGCTGTGTATTGTTTTTATTGTGGGTACTATGGGTGGAGGAAAGGGGTATTGGCCCCAAGGGTATGTGGGTAGGCCTCCTGGCTGGGTATTGGGTGAGAGAGGGTGGTTAGGCCTCACGGGGTGGGGGGGTAGTGGGGGAGGGTATGTAGGCCTCCCGAGTGGTGGGTGAGGGTGGGTTAACCCCTTAATGACTGTAGCGGTTAATAACCGCTATGGTGATTAAGGGGTTAGGGGACATTACATTGGCTGTTTTTATTCTTGTTTATGTTTTGCAGCATCGGAGGAGGGCATGGACGGTGATGAAGATGAGGATGGCCTTCATCGTGGCAGCCGGACATGAATGAGTGCTATATGTATTTATTGTATTTATTGTTCTTTATGTATTTTAAATGGGCAAATTCACTATTATCCATATGTGGATAATAATAATTTTGCACATTACTATACTGTATGTGTTAAGGGTGGTGTATTTATGTGTTGCAATTTTTTGGGGTGCACTGAATTGGTACTGCAGGCCTGCGGGGAACATCCGAGGGCCACCGCCGGCCTCTAGTTTCATTGGTGTGCATCCCAAAAATGTAATATATGTAATGGGGGTATAGGGGTTGTTGGGGGCACAGGTGGTGTATGTTTATTGCAATGTTTAATGGGGGCAATTGTCCCCAATAAACATGCTATTATGCCTTAACCCCTTCATTGCCTTTACGGCTATCTGCTATGGTAATGAAGCAGCATTAATGTATTTTAATAATATTGTGTGGGAGCAGGGGATCCCCTGAGCTGAACCGCATTGATTTGTGGCTCAGGGATCCCTGCTTCCCGAGTTACAGGGGACCCCCTGCTCACAGTACACTATTATTAAAAATACATTCATGCGGCTTCGTTACCATAGCATATAGCCGCAAAGGTAAGGAATGAGTGTTTATTGATATGTGTGTTTTATTCATAGTGTAGATGTGCAGAGGGTCTCCGGAGCTGAACCGCTTTGGTTTTAGGTTCGGGGACCCCTTGCCTCCCGAGATACAGGCCCCTTTATGGGGTGCCGGTATCCCTCTGCTTTGTTTACATTCAGTGGTCACGTGATCGGGACATTATATGCAGAGGGATACCGGCACCTCATAAAGGGGCCTGTATCTCGGGAAGCATGGGGTCCCCGGACCTGAAACCAATGCGGTTCAGCTCCGGAGACCCCCTGCACATGTACACTATGAATAAAATTGTACTTAAAATAATTTTTAATGTGCCGATGTTTGCGCCGAGAGAGCGGCGGATCTCTCTCTGCTGCAGACACATCTCGGCAGGGGACGGCTTCTCGGCAGCTTCTCGCCAGGCAGCCTGTCTCGCCACCGGTTACTCGCCATTTTTTCAAATGGTGGTGGCGCATTCATTCGCCAGGGATTCGGCCCTTCCTGCATACAGTGAGGGCAACACGCCAAAAACATGACGAATTCGAACCCCTGGCGAATGCAATTTTCTGCTGCTTAGTGCATAGACCCCTTAGTCTCTAATACGTTCCTTATAGTATGACCCATATATTGTACTCCACATTTACAACTCAAAACATACAGTATATTACATAAGCTGTGCCACAGTTGATAACATTTTGTATGCTATAACTTTTCTCAAAGTTTTGCTTGTGAATTTTTTTGATTTTTTTAACCAAATTACAGTATTTACCAATTATTTTACCACATTTAAACATGGCCAATTGTTTAAACCATGTTATTGTAGAGGATGATGTATGAAAAAGACTGGGTGATAGAAAATTACCCAATATCAATGCTTTTTTCTATTCATTAAGGTTTTCTCAGAGAGACATGTGTTAAATCCTTCTCTAAACCTCAAACTGACCGATGTTTGTGTACAATACTCTGGATTAAATCAACGTCTGGATTATAACTAATAACAAATTTGTGTCCTATATCAATATCTTTTTAGTTTCTTAACTTTTTCTTTGCATTTTTTGATTGAAAAATGGATCCAATTAGCATTTCTTGGTCACTTAAAATTGCCATATTATGGGCTACTTCTAGATCCTTATCAGAATAATCACAGTCCTTGAATCTATTTTTAATTCTTGTGCTCTTAAAGGAAAGGATTTCAAATGTGAACAGTTTGACCTATCTGTCTGAGATGCCTCAATAAAGATCTGGCATTTTGAAAGAAAAAAAGCAAGTCCTCGAGAGTGCAATGTACAGTACATGTGATCTTGGGTGGTGGTTGGATGGCTTTGCCCACTATGTCAGCACCTAAGAAAGGCTGGTGTTCTAAGTACTGTATAAACTTCATGAGGACCTTTCAGAGAAGAAAAGCGTGTTAAGTTTTATATATTTAGCTACGTAGATTGAAACAACTATATTTCTTGCAGATGAACCATGTCACTTGGAGCATCTAATTTAGTTAACTGAAGCTTATAACCAACCTCTTTTGATAAAAGATACATGTGATCCATGGGCAAAGTCCCTGTAGATCTGTGCCAGACCTCGGTTCCAGACATTTGCAATGTATTTACCTTGTGTGTACAAAAGTGTTCAGACAATTGAGAAAAACACTATTTGAAACTACTTTAATTCTGCATCGGTTGTTCCCCCAGACTTGCCCGTCATCATCCATACTTGCCCAGTGTACCTCTTGAAGGTCCAGGCATACCAGACTTTAACTATGTTCCGGATGAGTGTGTATCCGGAGTCCCCAATGTAGAAATACATGCCCATGTATGGGCAAGTTGTTTTGACCGTTCCAGGCCGTGCACAACCCCTTTTCAAACTTCGAAACCTGGGTGGGTGTGAAATCCTTTGAAGCCCCACTGACCTCTAGGCACCCTGCTAATTGGTAAGGGGGTATAACTGTCCCTTTGTCCCGGGACCTCGTGTTACTTGTATCCCTGAATACGCATGCTCAAACCTGCATCCTGTGTGATCGGTTAACCTCAGTTCATACAGCCTTTGTAATGACTTTGTGTGTTACTACCTGAACAAGATTCTTCATGTCCTTTTCAATACGGTGCCTAATCGCAGAAAATAAAGATATTTTGTTCCAACCTTAAGAAGATCCTAGTAGGCAAGCTAGCTATGGCAGTACCTTGTCAATGCTGCCTATATTAAAATCTTTTTCTGGAGGATTGTCTGGCTGTACACATCAGAGGAGGGGGGTGTCAGGACGTCTCAAGCGGGAAATTCGAACTGGCCAATGGGAATCATGCCTTCCAGCAATGGATTCCCAATGCCAGCCCCATACCGCCTGATGGGTAGGCTCCACCGAGTCTGGGTGAACAAAGTGTCTCCCCAGCAGGGTGTCCTTTCCATATAGTGGATGCAGGGTTCTCAGAGAATCCCAGGTCTCTGGATGGTGCTGGCTCTTCTAATGTGGACAACAGACGACAGAGAAGCCCAATGCTACATCCAACATGACAGAAATACACAGTAAAATACAGCTAAACCCCGTTATAACGCGGGTCTCGGGGGCCACCCCGAGACCACCGCGTTACTAACGGGGTCGCGAGAAAAAAAAATGGCCGCCGTGCTTTAGCGCATATTCATCCCGCGGGACAGGAGATGGGAGCGGGCATGTCCCTCCGCTCCCCGCTTCCCCCTGTCACCGCGGGACAGGCCGCGGGGCAGGAGATGGGAGCGGGGATGTCTCTCCTGTCCCCGCTTCCCCCTGTCACCTCGGAACAGGCCGCGGGGCAGGAGATGGGAGCGGGGATGTCCCTCCTGTCCCCGCTTCCCCCTGTCACCTCGGGACAGGCCGCGGGGCAGGAGATGGGAGCGGGGATGTCCCTCCTGTCCCCGCTTCACCCTGTCACCGCGGGACAGGCCGCGGGGCAGGAGATGGGAGCGGGGATGTCCCTCCTGTCCCCGCTTCCCCCTGTCACCTCGGGACAGGCCGCGGGGCAGGAGATGGGAGCGGGGATGTCCCTCCTGTCCCCGCTTCACCCTGTCACCGCGGGACAGGCCGCGGGGCAGGAGATGGGAGTGGGGATGTCCCTCAGGTCGCCGCTTACCTCAGAACCATGCTGCCTGCATGGAGGTTGTAGCGGGGGGTTTCTTCTCCCCACCGCTGTCCCCGGTGCTCCCGCTGCCTGCGCGGGAGGAGGGGGGGGGAGCGGGTGGTGGTGCTGGTCGCGGCCCGTCTGTGTAGAGTGAGAGAGTGTGTGTGTATGTATATATGGGAGAGAAAGTGTGTGTGTGTATATGGGTGTGTGAGTGTGGGTAAGTGTCTGTGAGTGTGTGTAAGTGTCTGAGTGTGTGTGTAAGTGTGTGTAAGTGTGTGTGAGTGTGTGTGAGTGTCTGTGAGTGTGTAAGTGTGTGTGAGTGTGTGTGAGTGTGTGTGAGTGTGTGTGAGTGTGTGTGAGTGTCTGTGAGTGTCTGTGAGTGTCTAAGTGTGTGTAAGTGTGTGTGAGTGTGTGTGAGTGTCTGTGAGTGTGTAAGTGTGTGTGAGTGTGTGTGAGTGTGTGTGAGTGTGTGTGAGTGTGTGTGAGTGTCTAAGTGTGTGTAAGTGTGTGTGAGTGTGTGTGAGTGTCTGTGAGTGTGTAAGTGTGTGTGAGTGTGTGTGAGTGTGTGTGAGTGTGTGTGAGTGTGTGTGAGTGTGTGTGAGTGTCTGTGAGTGTCTAAGTGTGTGTAAGTGTGTGTAAGTGTGTGTGAGTGTGTGTGAGTGTCTAAGTGTGTGTAAGTGTGTGTGTGTGTGTGTGTGTGTGTGTGAGTGTGTGTGAGTGTCTGTAAGTGTGCGTGAGTGTGCGTAAGTGTGTGTGAGTGTGCGTGAGTGTGGTCAGTGTGTGTGCAGTGTGTCAGTGTGAGCAATGAGCAGTGTGTGTGCAGTGTGCAGTGTGTGTGCAGTGTGGCAGTGAGCAATGAGCAGTGTGTGTGCAGTGAGTGTGTGCAGTGTGTCAGTGTGAGCAATGAGCAGTGTGTGTGCAGTGTGCAGTGTGTGTGCAGTGTGGCAGTGTGAGCAATGAGCAGTGTGTGTGCAGTGAGTGTGTGCAGTGTGCAAAAAAAAAAATGTAAAAAAAAATTTTTTAAAAAATATTTTTTTTTTTTTTTTTTTTTTTTTTTTTAAAAACGGGAGCCACGGGAAAACCGCGTTATAACCGAATCGCGGTATAACGAGGCGCGTTATAACGGGGTTTAGCTGTACTTATATATTCTCTTGAAAAAGGGTCATTTAGTTTAACCCTTTGGCCAAAGCGTTGTAAGCTTGCGAGCCACGACAAGGCAGACACCCGTTCGCAAGTCCTAACACTACCAGATAAAATACTAATATACCTCTATTAGGATTAAAATTCTCATTTACCTCTATTAGGAGGGAGAAAGACCACATTGGATCTATATCCAGTAGAATGAAAGGACCTACTAATTTGTGAAGTGGGGAGGGGCGGGCTTAAATCCTGGGAAGGAGGAGCCACCAACCTCCAGCAGCTCAAACAGCAGAGAATAGGTTAACAGAACACAAACCCCAGCAAGCTCTTCTTGGGAACCCCTGAGCCCCCACAAAATATATGTATGTATTTAAGTGTCAAAAAGGAGTGCTATTGAGCGTGGCATATGTATACAACAGATGACAGAGAACCCCAATGCTACTCCAACATGACAGAAATACACAGTAAAATACTTATATATTCTCTTGAAAAACGGTAATTCAGTTTAACCCTTTGGCCAAAGCGTTGTAAGCTTGCGAGCCACGACAAGGCAGACACCTGTGCCACACATGCCACACTCAATAGCACTCCATTTTGACACTTAAATACATACATATATTTTGTGGGGGCTCAGGGGTTCCCAAAAAGAGCTTGCTGGGGTTTGTGTTCTTCTAATGTGGAGCCTTAGATGTTTCTGAGCCAGCCAGCCATGAGGGCCTGGCTGGCCTCTCTCTCCCACACGGAGGAGACAGGCCACACACCTCCACTCTCTTGGAAGGTTGGGAGAGCACCCACTAACTTTGGCACTGCCTCCCTGAGGAACCAGAAGTGGAGGGCTCAAGATCTTTACCCTGATAGGCTACACACAGACCATGAGTCACCATCACCCCTGCTGTCACTCAGGGGGGAGCATTGTGGGTCAATTACCCACAAGACTGCCTGTCACAGCCTAGACTGCTAAGGACTTATGTGACAGGAGGGGAAAGAGAGGGAGGGTAGACTAACCATGTTACATATGTATTGTGTGATTTCACTGTTAGCTCCAGCTAAATCATCACTGGTTTGTTAAACCTCTGTGTTCTGTCTGGCGATTCAAAGACCCTCAGTAGTCCGATCAACCCTGATAGTGAGATACAATTTTAATCTCCCCTCCAGTCTACAGTTTAAAGGATTTAGTGTTACACGTATACTAACGTATAAATCTACAGTACCACCCTTGTAATTACCCAATGTAGATTTTGGCAACCAACTGGTGAATTTCCTCAAAGCATATGTGCTGTATTTCTAACCACCATATCACTAATACTTATACTTTCCTTAGGAAGAAGCCTAAGATATTGGCCTGTCCATTTTTTTGTTTTGTTCTTGTTGTACTAAATGCCAATGTTTTTGAATTACCTATTGCTGGAAAAAGTGGTAACAAAATGTAATCTTAAACCATTGGGATCCGACTGAGGTTTCTTTGGTAAAAAACTTTTTTGAACTGCAGATTCAACAGACCTTCTAGGATAGCCTCTATTAAAAAAAACTTTGTGTTGTCCGGTGTAACTGTCCCTGCAGTTGTTTGCAATCACAAATCCTGTGTAATCTTGAAAGTTGGCCATAAATTATATTACGTATGAGATGTTGTGAATGAAAAGAATCAAAGTGCAACAGTGCATTTGTACTAGTTGGCTTCCTATACAATGTAAAATTCAATTATTTTTCAACCTTATATATCAACATATCCTAAAATACAATAGATCAAGATTCAAAGGGAAGGTTAACCCGCTGAAGTGTTCATTGAGCTAAGCATTGAATAGTTTCAATTGATGTACATTTCAATTCCCAAAAATCACAAAATCTATGAAGTGATGATAACACAAAATATGTCCCTGAAAAGGGTTTTATCCTTATTAAATATTCACTGTTTTTCAAAGAATCCCTTACATAAATTTGACAAATTTGGTGCAAAGGAGAATCCCATCACAATCCCGTTTGTTTAATGAAAAAAACTTACTATTGAACCAAAAATAATTATTGTGCAAAATCCTCTCCCACATCTTAATGAGAACCTCAGTTGGTGGTGAAGCTATATATCGTCTCCAAATCTTTTTCATAAGATCAATTGCATAACCATGTGATATGTTCATGTACAAAGCTTCAAAGTAAAGGTGCAAAAAATGTGTCTTGGGTGGGGGTAACCCTGATGAAGATACAATGGTTTGGAAACCGATTTGGGTGGTATAAATTGCCCTACACTAGTATGCTGTTTTTAAAAAGGCAGTCCAAGTAGCATGTGGTGGTAAGGGTAGCCAGTCTTCAAAATAAAGGTGAAGCCCGACTGGTTACCCCTGAAAACCATGGGTCCCCGGTAGCTTAGAAGCACCATAAGCCGGGGACACTAAAAACATTTACTGTTTTACTATAAACCTGGGATTTCTGGAATGGGAGTTTAAGGGTAGAAATTTGGGAGGAGATGTGATTAAAACATATGTACAAGGTCGGGGGGCAAAGTTACTGATTGTCCCCCCCATTTTACCCACAGATCGCGACTGGTCTGCGGGTACGCGTCTGCATATTGTCCCCTTTATAAATTCCCTTTAGAATATTCCCATCTGCTATTGATCTTTAATTAACAACTACCTGGTATGTTTGTTTGATTGGAACCCTTCTCTCAATTTTATGCCCATCTGCTATTGATTTTTAATTAACAACTACCTGGTATGAGCTGAATAGGCAGATCCCTCCCTCCCTTAATTGTTAGTAAAGTGAATATGTGTTAGAGTATTTAAGTCAGTCTATCTTGGCTGTGAGCCATATGGCGGTGTCACCCCAAAGTGTCACATAAACTGTCTGTGGAGTTAATACTGGAGTTAGACTTGGAGTTGAATACTACAAGAAGATCTGGACTCTGCACTTCAAAAACAACTACAACCTTGTAACTGTGAGAACTTGACTTTTTAAATGCTCTGATAATGTGTACTCTTCCTATCCTCCAAAACATGGTTTAGTCTCTCCTCCTGCATCTTACTATGCCCTCCCTATTGCTTTTCAGTTTAATGTTTCCCCACTCTTTTGTAAACATTTATGTTCTCTCCAACTTCCCCATACCCTCCTATCCACATTTCTTCATCTCTCCTCCCCTCCACCTATGCCTGTTTCCATATACGGCACCATTATTTATACACCTCTTTCCCAACAACTTCTTTAGCCCTCAATAAAAAGCACCCCCACACATCCTCTACTCCCACCCTCTTTCTAGTCCTTCCTGCTGCTGGGGATATCTCTCCTAAGTCTGAACCAGACATAATCACACCTGCTCTCACCCATGCCTCCCTGCCATCGCCTCCCATGCAAATGGTGTTAACCTTCTGATTTAATCCTGACCAATCTTAAAACTTGCCCCACAAATCAAGCATCCCAATAGCCTGCACTCATGGCTATTGTCCCACACTCACAGTCACTCCTACCACCCATTGTGACCAAGCACTGCCATGTAAAGCACTTATTCCCTCACCTGCTGTCTCTGTAAGTTTCCCATCATAGCCTTTAGATTGTAATCTCTTCAGGGCAGGGATATCCTTTCCTATGTCTGATTTTGCTGCACTTAATATATTATTATAATTCTCTGTACTGTATTCTTTGTGAAGCACTGAGATCACTTTTGGCGCTATATAAATAAAAACATGCAACACCATACAATTGTATTTTCAGCATGCAATGCTTAATATAATAGTTGCAGTCCCGAGCCCAGGTTAGAGTAAAAAAGTTACGTTTTAAATTGTGTATTCATCTTTATACAGACAGTCCTGGTAATCTGAGAAAGGTAGCCAGGATGTCTGCATGGAGATCGGGGATCAAAGAGGAGAAGGAAAATTGAGAGGTGTTAGAACGTTTGGTGAGAGGGGAATGGCGGATTACCAGGTCTGGGAACAATGACTCCACGCTGGGGAGACACTTTGTTCACCCAGACTCGGTGGAGCCTACACAGCGGGCGGTATGGGGCTGGCATTGGGAATCCGTTGCTGTAGTCATGATTCCCATTGGCCAGTTCGAATTTCCCGCTTGTGGCGTCCTGACACCCCCCCTCCTCTGATGCGTACAGCCAGACAATCCTCCAGCTCTGATTGGCTGGTACAGCTACGATCCATTCTCTGGTCGCCAGCCCCTTCTCCATGTTGAACATAGAACATTGAGGTCTAAGTAAGGGGACTGGAAGAAACGTTATATCTATGGCGCTGGTCAGGTGAATGTGTGAACAGGTATTACAATGGTATTAAATGGCGCAAATGGCGCTAGACAATATTTAAAGATAAATGATAAATATATAATTAAATATACAACCGGATGATGATAAGATAATTCATTGATGATCTCAGCAGACGGTGATCAAACATGGAATGAGAAAAAGACAAACATAGTGTAATACTGTTTACCACTAAACCAACAAACAAACAAAAACTAACAATGTTGCTGAAACACACAGTGGACTAAAAATGTAAAAGGAATTATTTAATATACTATAATAACTACAAAAAAACATATGACACAATACTGAAGGTCCCAAACGATATCTAACTGGATTGCCCGCTTACCGGAGCAAAGATGGTAAAAGGCAATGGATATTTCAGAGAGTATCCCCTCTCATAGTAGCTGGCACAGCTCCCACACCATTCTCCGGCGTCTGCCACGTGTTAGACGTTCAATCACGCTGTCGCAGGGGCATGGAACACTGGCTGAATGTACTGCTTCTGTCCTTAGCAGTTCGAGCATGCGCAGAAGCGCCCGGCACAGGGCAGATGGAGCCGCAGATTCTCCTGCTCCTTGCGGTCGCGTGCAGTCCAATGGCGGCAAATTCAAAAGATGCTTTAAGGGAGCAGCCACACGGCAGATTAGCAGTAGGTAACGGCAGCAGATGGCAACGCAGGGATATCAGGGACCACCCTACGCATTTCGGAAGACTGCGCTTCCTTCCTCAGGGTTAAAAAATATAGTTCCTTGACCTTGCAATGTCCACATATATATAGTCCCGAATTAAAGGTGTACACACCCAATGTAATGGTGGACATGCGCAAAGGTGCTTATAATAAATCCCAAGTCTCAGCAACACACTAATGACAACATGACACTAACAATACATTACATGTACAATAGCTAACAATATATAAACTCTGCACAACAGATATACACTCATCTATGATCACCTGTGTGACCTATGATCTGTTGTGCAGAGTTTATATATTGTTAGCTATTGTACATGTAATGAACAGAGAACCAGACGATCTTGAGCTTCTTCCAGTGGGGCGCTGGCGGCTTTTCAAATGTGCTTTGCTCCGAATAGCAAAGCACTCGGCACAGAATTGCCGGAGAAGCCTGCCCTAGCTGAGGACAAGTTCTGAGTTCGGGGCCAAGTTCCAGCTTTTACCTTGCTCACGGTTAGCGGGTATAGCTAGGTACCTTTCCTGAAAAGGGTACTGTGCACTTAAAAAAAAATATATATTTTTTTTGTTTTAATGTAGGCAGAATTGATTACCTTTATTGAAAACTAATTACCTAAGCTGCCGATCAATTATTTCTCCATGATTGATCAGCAAAGATCCTGCTTCCTGGGGTTCACGTAATTGCCACCTTTCAGTTTTAATCAATTATTCAATCAGTGTAACTCATGAGGTACAAAGTATCTTGATATTATGACGGTAACATTGTTACAGTTTACAGTTCAAACTGCTGGGGACATTATCAACACATTATCACAAACAGGAAAGTGTTAAAAAGATTTTGCACTGCTGGGAATGTGTGCTAAAAATTGCTTTAGAAATCATAGGATGCTCAGTATATTAAAACTCATACAATTCCACTATACACACATAATTCCATGCCCCCTCCTCCCACCCACACACGCGCACACACACACACACACAGACACACACAATTCCACCCCACACACACAATTCCACCCCCCATACACACACAATTCCACCCCTCCCCCCAACACATACATAATTCCCACCCCCCACATAATTCAACCCAGCGACAAAACACATACACACTAATTTACCTTGGGGTGGAAGGCCTCCCTTGCCCTGCTGGTACCATACGGATTCAGAAGTTCCAGGTGAACCCAACTTTCGTCCTGGACCAGCGATGTAGACCCGGAGTGGACCGTTAGGAGGTGCACATCAGCAAATGGGGCCCGACAGCACTCAGTGGCCTGGCAGCCGAGTACAGAATTATCATCCGGCTGGGCCCCCCATAGCCGTCAAATCCGGAAGTTATCCCGGCTCTCCCCCATGGTCGGCGGTCCTAAGGATGGTTTCCAGGAACTTTTATAGTACAAAAAAGCTTTATTCACATCTGTTTATAAGGCTCGCCACACAAGGACATACTTCACGTTAGACATATTAACTGGTGGCAAATCTTAAAGTTACTCTGTGCTTCTTCCCCTGGTAGCTTTCACCCCTAAACGGAGGAGGTACTTATGCTTGTTTCCCTTAGTATTTGTTAGATTTTCAATCTCCTGCATAGTGTCAATAGTGCCCCATTTCAAGTGGGCGCCTTTTGGGTATACACTCTGCTTTCTGGTATCATTATCCCCCTTATTGTGTACTGCATACTTTTTCCATATATATTGGATCGGGAGTTTACTAAGGACCTTCTGGTGGGGCCGATCCGACTATGCTCAGGAGCAACTAGTTTGAGCACTCCTACTAAGCACATGCTCACTCCTCCTCCTGATAGAGAACAACCTTGGGCCATTACTACAGGCGCTAACTAAACAGGGCATGTTCCTTAACTGAAAACAATAAACAGGGAAAGAACACTCTTAAAATACATATCTATACACTTAAACATATTTTCAGGACTCGTAGTGAGGCCCTCTGCCAGAACTCTGAGGAACCTGTTTCTAGAACATTGGGTGGTGCTATATATATACCCTTCTATCTCCCTATGGTGACAATACCAGAGTGATCCCACCCAGTTAACCCATGAAGGCTTTTAACCCCTTAACCCCTTACAGTAATTAGAAGTCCCCAGAGGGGGCTACATAGCCTTGAGAGCTTGCGGTTATATGTGAACAACAGCATAAATGGAATTGCGTTGCTTTGTGGATGAGTGCTGTATAATAGTGCACAACAAAATTAAGATTCATAAGAGTGTTGGTGACAAAAACAGGTACATAGCATCAAACCGTTCATCATTAATTCAAAAGAGAAGCTGAAAGAGAGTGAAAGATGATGCTGAGTCAAACTAAGCTGATACAGTAGATGCACAGTTCTGCATGTTAACATGGAAAATAAAAGAATTAGATTGACCGCAATACGTTTCACTCAAGCGTAATCAGAATATGAATATTCTGGATACAGAACTTGCTAGATTCTATAGATCTCTGAGCCTCAAATGTTTCTTTGCATCTCATCCTCCAACCAACACTGGTTAGACTATGGACATTGATGAGAATACTTTATTTCATATACTCACCTTGGATTGCAAAAATCAGAGTACATTTAGCCCGCCCCCCTCACATAATCATGCAATTGAAACGTACATTTCCCTCGTCCAAAGGGATATAGAACTCCTCAAGAAGACACCACCATCCCTACCCAGACAAAGCAACTTCACAAAGAGAGATAGGGATATACTTAAGAGCATTGACAACAATAAAAATATTATCATTAAACCTGCTGATAAAGGTGGGGCAATCGTGGTACTTAACAATATTATAAGGATGAGATATTATAGCAACTGTCTGATCAGGCTAATTATGCATTAGTATCCAATAGGTCAAAGAGAGGAGGAGGGGTATTATTTTATATTGCAGACACCTTACAATTTACACTGTTAAATTGCCCCCCAACCCACCCTCTTTTGAAATCCTAGTTGGCAGAATATGCCTCCCCTTTTCTAAGCCCATCTTGCTTGCTGGCATCTACCGCCCCCCTAAAGCCCCTCTACAATCCCTGACTGATATCACCCAGTTTCTTGGCTCCATTACCTATCTGAATGAGAAGAGTGAGCTGCTAGTTCTTGGGGATTTTAACTTCAATTGGCTCGACCCTAAAAAACACAAAATATAGATACAAATCAAATCGCTTAACCTATTGCAACTAATTTCCCAACCCACACGGACAAACCTGAAATCGCACAACCATTCCTTGCTTGACTGGATTCTCTCCTCAAATCCCAGCAGAATCCTATCCTCTGGCATCCTTCCTGACATTTTCAGTGACCATGCAATAGTGTACTGTGTAAGGAAAATTAAACCGCCCCAATCAAGCCCTAAAGTTCTCCTCACTAGAACATTTAGAAACTTTAACCCACAACAGTTTCTGGATGACCTTACCAACTGCCCTTGGCACAGAATCAATTTATTTCCCAACCCTGATTCTGCGCTCGACTATTTCCAGTCCGAGTTCTTAAAACTCTGTGATACCCATGCTACACTACGCAGAATAAGGGTACGGGTGCCCACCTTCCATGGGTTACACCTGACCTTATAGCACTCTACCAGTTCAGGGATGCCTTGTGGAAAAGCTACAAAGTAACTGGCACTACTAAGGATCTCAATTACTACAGATGCCTGCGGAACATGTGCACAAGGCAAACAAGACATGCAAAAGCACAATATTACTCTGACAATCTTCTCCAGAATATATCAAACCCAGCTACTTCTGGAAGGTTATCAACAACATATTCCAGCCTTCTAACCATCAACAGCCAAGTGATATCACTAAGGGGGATATTACTCTGACAAACCCCACCGACATTGCAAATGCATTAAATGATTACTTTGTGGGGTGTGCTACTAACTTATTAGTGAAATGCAACCCAACCCACAAACCTGAATCTCATCCTGGGAGTACCCATATAGCCCCACCCCCTCCCAACACTGCCCACAATTTTAAATTTGGCACAGTATCCGAAGAGGAGATTACACAAGCACTCCTCAAATTAAAACTAAGCAGCCAATGTGGACCTGACCTACTACAATCTAGGTTCCTAAGACTTGGTGCCCCAGCAATTTCCAACCCAATTGCTTCCATAGTCAACTCTATCCTGTCTGCAGGCCATATCCCTAAGACCTGAAAAACTGCCAGAGTTGTCCCAATCTTCAAAAGTGGGGACAAAAACACTGTCTCAAACTACAGGCCAATCTCCCTTCTCCCAATCCTATCCAAAGTCATGGAAAAATGTGTCCACTCCCAATTAAGCGATTACTATAACAAGACAAATTTCCCTAGCCAAATTCCAATCAGGCTTTCACCCCAAACACTCCACCGTAACTACCCTGCTAAAAGTTTGCAATGAAATCCAGTGTGGAATGGAACGGGGTCAACTCACTGGTGCAATATTCCTACATTTTGCAAAGGCTTTTGATACTGTTGATCATGCTATCCTGCTTAACAAACTCCAGAGCTCTGGAATAGGAACGCATGCTTTAAACTAGTTTCAGTCCTACCTATCAGGTAGATCCCAACATGTGTCCATCTCAGGCTCTAACTCCAACCCCCTGGATATCACCTGTGGCGTCCCGCAAGGCTCTGTTCTGGGGCCCCTAGTCTTCTCAGTGTTCATCAATGATCTTCCCACAGCTTGTAAGGAAGCCTCAATACACATGTATGCAGATGACACAATCCTATATGCACACAGCCATAGCTTCTCTGACCTTGAACACATAATTCAGTCTGACTTTTTGAGACTCAAAAACTGGATTTCCCAAAACAAACTGTTTTTAAACGCCGACAAGACTGTAACAATGGTATTTGGGACCAAGACTACATTTTTAAAGCTTCCAGTGACTGAGCTCCAGATCATAACCAATGCTAACACCACCCTAACTCCTGTTACTAGTTTTAAATACCTGGGCATATAGTTTGACTCCCACTTAACATTCGGAATGCACATTGATACCCTGACATCCAAAACCTATGCCAAACTAGGTGTACTTTACAGACACAAATCCTCCATAAGCCTGCTGGTTAGAAAGCGTATTGCACAGCAGATGCTAATGCCAATGATCGACATAGCTCAGCTCCCCAAAACTACCCTGGCAAACTTGACACCCTCTACAATTCAATTTGTCGTTTTGTTCTCCAATGCAACTACAAAACACATCACTGCGAAATGCTGAAAGAACTAGATTGGTCATCACTCGAGTCTAGGCGCAAAGTTCACCTTTCCTGTCTTGCCTTCAAATACTTTCTGGGCAAGCTACCCACCTATCTGAACAAGCTCCTCAACCCTACCACATGCAGCACTTATCATCTGAGATCTGACTCCAAAAGACTGTTCATGGTCCCAAGACTCAACACAGTATCCGGATGCTCCTCCTTCTCTTACTGTGCACCCCAAAACTGGAACAACCTACCGGAGACTCTCACATCCACCACCAGTTTAAGTTCTTTCAAAACTAAGGCTGTCTCACATTTTGATCTGTAACTGTTACATAAGCCTATAATATACATCTTCTCTAACTGTGCATGCAATGTATTGTATATAATGTATACCTTATTCATTTATGTAACTGTATTTGTAACCATGTATTATTTGTCATATTAACTATGCCTAGGACATACTTGAAAACGAGAGGTAACTCTCAATGTATTACTTCCTGGTAAAACATTTTATAAATAAATAAAATAACCCCACATCACGAATACAGGACAAGATTTCACAGGTAGTGTTGACAGCATTAGAGGGAGGCATCATTTCTAACAAGAACAAGGACTTTCTTATCAAAATAGATCCTATAATCCCAGTATTCTAAATATTACCCAAAATTCATAAAAACTTACAAAGACCACCAAGACGCCCTTATTGTAGCTGGGACGGATTCCATATTCCAACCTTTGGCTGTTTTCATTGATAGATTATGTAACTCCCTTGTCTCTGATTCCGTTTCATATATTCAGGATACATCTGATTTTTTGGATAAAATCAGTAGATTCAGAAGTGAGGATGACACACTACTACTAATCACCCTGGACGTCAATAGTCTGTATAAATCAATCACCCATGGTGAGGGCATCGAGTCAGTCAAGTCAAGCCTAGACACTGATCGTTCATTCACCCTGAAGGAACGAATTTTTATTCTAGATCTGCTGTCCATCATTCTTAGAGAAAACTTCTTCCTCTTTCAGGACTCATTTTATGTACAAAAATAGAGTATGGTGATGGGTTCGAATGTTGCGCCCACATACGCCAACATCTTCATGATGAAATTTGAGAATGACCTAGTCTATGTACATCCGCTGTACATGAGATGTGGGCGTATGTGGGTTCGCTTTATTGATGACATCCTTTTAATCTGGTCTGGTACAGAGCAGGAGGCACTAGACTTTTTTTCTGATCTCAATAGGGCAAAGGAAACTATTGGTTTCACTTTCCAGACTACACGTAAAGAAGAACACCCGCACAGCGTAAGTAGTAAACCAAGGTGAGGTGCTAACTAGGTGGGGACGTAATTGTATACAAGAGAAAAGGAACCTAGTGTTGAAGCACTCAATCACAACTAAATGTATAGTTATATAGTTTAAAATACTTTATTGATTGTCAATTAATAAAAAAAGGGGGATTAAAATAGAATTAAATGGTATATTAAACAGCACGTGACTGTATCATTGGTAACCCAGCTATAGCTAGGTGGGTAGATGGTACATATGGAGATCCCTAATTGATATTCAGGATCAGTTGCTATACTTATAGCTGCCTATGGATGTAGGAAGGGAGCCGTTAGGGAACCCACTGTAAAGAAAGGTGTATTACAATATGAATGTATCAGAGCGTGTAGTAAAACGCGCTGTAATAGCTGACTTTATATGGTGTATACATGAACACATCCATGCATGATATGCGGTATTGAAAGCCAGTATAGTAACTACCCGTGTGTAGTAGTGTGGTATTACGCTAAAGCAAACTTCAGTAACACTGTCAAGGCTGAGTATCAATCTGTACAGTTAACCCCAGAGTAACACATTGACAAGGTCTGAGACCTATACAACCCTCACTTCAGGAGAGAAGGGCAAACAGATGTATTGTAAATACTGAGAGGTTTGGTATGAAAGTATTGGCAAGGGAAAGCACCAAATAGAGCAACTGTGGTACCTTAGCTGCAGTTAGTGCATAGTAGGCACCCTGCGCAGTGCATAAGAAACATATTTGAGTGATTCAAAAGATGACATGTGACTATAGGGCTGGTTCCAATATAGACACTCACTCACTCCTGTCGGAAAAGGTTTCCTTGTAATCTATCTAAGGTAGCTGTGTGAGAGCGGTACTGTTACCTGAGGTGAGTGCCGTGTTAATGTGTTTAGTTTAAATTAAACAGCACACATAAATCACCCCTTTAATAACACGATGAGAGCAAGTGGGTGTAAAGTAGGATGACCACCACAGCATTTCAGGGGATAAAGCACCCCTAAAAATACCAGTTGCCTGAGTTTGCAATGTGCAGCAATGTGCAGCAATTGTCTGATCCGGACAATAAGTAAAGCTGGGATAAGTAAACTCACGGCTCGGAGTACTCAGATACCGCTTGGACAACAGCAAGGAGGCGCCGTTAGTGCTTACTAAAAGTGCCGATACTGACAGCTGTTTAGCAAGAATCATGAGTGGGAGGTGAGTTTCATGAGGTGAGGTCGTATAGACCCGTATCCAACCCTCCCCCACTTGATAGACAGAGTGTTAAATGAAACCATACAGCAAGTAGAGAGCATCTAAGTATAACTTATAACCGCAATGTCCCCTATATCAGCACAGATCATGATTATATCAGCGCTGATATGCTCGAGGGCATGCCTGACTAGTGGGCTAACAGATGGCCCCTCAGGGCAGAGAGATCCTGCAGTAGGAATGATAACTCGCAAGATCAAAGTATAAATACACTTACCTCCTGCACTCGCGGGAAGCTTTTCATTGGAAAGTAGCCATGTATGGATATTGCTCCACGCTACTGCACAAACAGCTACCTTCGGTGTATTTATACTTTGATATATATATATATATTTATACTTTGATACTAGGATTACCCTATAGCCAGTTTCTTAGGGGCAGGCGTATCATCAGTAGTCCTCTACTGGTACCTACACGACTAGATGAGATGCAACTAAAATTCTCAAACAGAGTGTATCCCCCATCATTGGTATCAGAACAGAGACAAAAAGCTAAGTGTCAGACGAGACCTAGTCTCCTTAAGAAACACACAGATGTGGCTAGCAGCAGACAATTTTCCATTGCATTCGTGTCTACTTATGGTACGTGGAGTAGCAAGATTAGAAGAACCATTCTTAAACATTGGCCCATATTGGGCCCTGATGACTCCTTGGTCCCTACCCTTACTGAGAAACCTTTGTTTTCTTACAAAAGGGGTCGAAATCTCAGGGACCATCTGGTAAAAGCAGACTTTGGAGGCAAAAGTACAAAGCAAACCTTCTTAAGTACTCCTAAACATGGATCCTTCAGGTGCTGTAACTGCAGTCAGTGCAATAGTATGCAGGAAGGCAATCTCTTTTTTCACCCCAAAACAGGCAAAAAATTCTTCATTAAAAATTACTACACGTGTTTATCTAAGAACGTTATATATCTCATCAAATGTCCATGTGGCCCTGGATCTGTGGGTGAGACCACACAACACGTCAAAGATCGGATTAGACAGCACTAAGCTGCAATACGGAGACAAGATGTAGAGGCACTGGTAGCACACCACTTTACACAAGCCGGGCACAACATCAGCCAACTACGCTATCAAATTATTGACAGTGTTGAAAAGGGACGAAGAGGTGGCAATATCAAAAGACTCCTATTACAGAAAGAGAGCAAATAGATCAGGACATTAGGCACTCTGGCCCCTGGAGGGATGAACAAGATCTGGGGTGTTTTTGAGCAAGATGCCCTGGATCTCCTCCTTCCCCTCCCCCCTGCATTAACACAGGGCGGTGATATTGTGCTATGCTTTGTCCTGTCTCTGATCCATCTTTTATCCATCCCTTTCAGAGTTCACACGTCTATGGGTGTAGAGTTGTCCACGATTCCATGAGGGATGTGTCCGTGGTCAGACTACAACCTAGGTCACCTACTATTTGCATTTTGCTATACGACAGGGATCCACTTCTGGCGTTTTTGGCCATCACTCACCTCTATCCCAGTGTCCTTTGACCTTAATTTCACATTTCATTACAGGTACTACTCTATGTGATAGAATTATAAGGATACACTATGACAGTTCCCATAGTCTCTACCTGCATACAACTAGCATTCATCTTCAGTGCAACCCTTATTTGCTTAGTGTCAGTGTCTATTTCCTCCTATAATTGCTTGGATCATTGCACATTAGGATTTTTATTCATTAACTTCCCCTGGTGTTCATCTATTTCATAACTGTAGTTATGTTGGTTTTGGAGTCTCTCCTGTTTATAACACATATCTCTACTTTAAGCACAGGATCTTGCAGTATTATCAGTCTGCACATATATGCCTAGTCACTTGTGAGGTTCTACTGTTGCTCTCACAGATTTGTGCACTATTGTTACTCTGTTTAGACAGTCTATATGCCTAGCTATTTTTTAGCACTATTGATGTTCATGTACCTATAGAATAGACTTATTGCTAATAGACAGACCAACTATTTTGGTTTATCAGTTCATTATTCATCCTTATTCATTTGGTGAGAGGTAGTAGGTTGAAGGTGTGTAAACTAGGGAAGTACCATAGGCTGTTTTCAGTCTGTGGGAATGGGCATGATTAAGGGGCATTTGACTCCTAAACGTCGCCCCCCCTACATTTTTATCGCCTTAAACTTTACATGTATTGTACGTTGTTCACCTTCCTTTTGTTGTTTTTTTTTTGTTTGTTTCATCTGCCTTGTTCCCCTTCCTCCCCTCCTCTCCCTCTGTACTGTTTTTCTCCACTAGATGTACTCTCCAGACCCTATGTCAGGGCTGATTTTGTAGCTGCTATTACATTCAATACATTGATCCTCTTGTTGACAGATTTTGTCTATATTCCTTTTAGTGTGTGCTGGGGACCCCTGTATGTATTATGGAATATTATGTTTCCATAGAAAGAAGCGGCTTGGATTTCAGATGTAATAGCACAACATCCTTCAAGAAAAAAGCAATATGTAGCTTTTGAAAGCTGTAGGTTATGTAACAAATGCTTTAATGAGAACCACAGTAACTGGCGAATTTTGATCCAGGATTGTGTTCGTTGTTCATATTTGAAGGTCAGAACATGTTTGGAAAAACAAATACAAAACATGTTTGGCTCTGCAATTACTGGATGCTATCCAGGGTTTGCATTCTTCTTCTTCAACATGGTATGTACCGTATGGCACTGTCAAATTGGATTCGACTAATGTAATTAATGTAGAAGACAGAAAAGTAATTTATTTATTTCCCTATAAAAAAAAGTATAGACAAGCACACAAAACATATAAGGCAGTCAAGAGGTAACAAAAGGTGTCATTTAATGACTAAAAGAAGTCATGACAGCATCCAATGTTTCGGTGCAATAGACACCTTCATCAGGGATGAAGGTGCCTGCTCCACCAAAACGTTGGATGCTATCATGACTTCTTTAAGTCATTAAATGACGCTTTTTGTTACCTCTTGACTGCCTTATATTTTTGGTGTGCTTGACTATACTTTTTTCATGACATTCTTCCTCCTGACCTGAGTTTTTCCTGTCTTAGCACCATTTGTTGTTTCTTTTGAAACTCTATAGACCCCATGTAGGGGCATCCAAAGTTGCTGGACCTGATTCTCCTATTTTGCATGACACCTTATTTCACTGCAGAAATTCCTTACCAGTAAAAAAAATACATGTTACAGTTACCATTGATCAATTAAGAAATGCAAATAACCAATTCGAATTAATAAGTGGTGATCTACTAATAACCTGGACTGCTGTGCTATTATTTATAATATTGAGCTTTCTTGTTAACCTGGTCCAGAAAAACTTATTTTATTTTCAGGAGTGAGGGGGAGGGAGAGAAACAACTGAACCAAAGTGAAGAGATAATAGGTTCTATTATTGTAGGTACATTGCTGCAAAACCGGGAAAAATTGGAGCAGAGAGCACTACCATCTTCATATTTAAAAATGTACTTATATGATTTCCATTAAAAAAATGTGGTGCAGTGGTTTTGAAAGGGTGATTTATTGGTGAGGCAGTTATAGGGTAATTACCTATTTTATTAGCTGGGGTATTAATCCTATTCATAAAAAGAAATGTAAATACCTATTGATAACACCTGTAACTATCTATGCGCCTTCACTAGAGAAAAGTATCCGTTAGCCTCCCATTGCTGTGCTGGTAAATGAATTGGCAAAGCCTTACATGGTCTAGAATAGATGGAAGACCGGTGTTATGCGTTTATACCCCAAACTGAGCCTAGTTCCACTGTAGACAGTTAAGAGCAAGGCTTGTTGTCACACTGATACATGCCATATGTTTTGCTAAATACTTTTGTATAGGATCAAAAGCAGGACGCGTCACTTGATGGGAAGGAACAACGTGTATCTTCAGTGAGTACTCCGGGTGAGGGGCTGTGGCAGGGGTGTGGCGGTCACGTGACGGCAGCGCCCCTCTCAGGCGCAGCAGTGATTTGCAGGGACGCGGGGGGCGTTCTGCTGGCTGGAGCCAGGACTGGGAGATTAGCAAGGCTTTAAATACAGCACCTTTGCCCCATGCACAGACAAAACAAACCTAGCACAGGTACATTGTTCTCTTGGCTATTCGCCTCCAGATCATAGCACAATGAATGCAGAGACCCGCAAAGTCAATGGAAGCCTCTCTTATGTAAGTCCGGCACTACTGTATGCCCCCTGCCTATCTATGTACAGTAGCAGAGGATGATTCTCGAAGTCATCCGTAGACAGGCAGATTCTACATGTGTGCTGCTATGGATAATTACTTTAGTTACTGTATTATTACATTTATGCACGATACAGAATAGTTTTGTTGTTGTAGATGACTAATAGTTAATATACATTGTACTGTTTAATGTTACAGTAATTTGAGTGACTAGACAGCTGAAAACTAGATGCAGTTTAATAGGAGGCAGTGCATTACACTGTAGAAAATATTGTGTTCAATTTGTCTTGAGTTTGCTGATTTTGCTTTTTATTCATTTAAAAACGGTGACATTCTATGAAGTTTTTTTTTTTAAAGCGACAGGCTCACTAAGAGCCAAAGTGCACAAATAAGAGTGCTATGTTTAACAGTTACATATATGTAATTGATATACATGTTTGCTAAAAGTGAGAATATTTTTTAAAGTATATCTTATAAAAGGTTTAGACCCTGGAAGGTGTTTTATAGATTATCACTGCATAGTAAATATACTGTAGTTTACAAGTTTGAAGGATTTTTTTGTACAATATTTCACACTATTTGTGAATCCTACAAAGAAATCATCAATTGCAATTGTTACTTTTTGTTGTTTGTTTATAAAGTAATTACTGTGTTGCCATCTTTAGTCAGACAGATCACAAGGAAAGATAAACAGTTTGTTTAAGTGAGATAGTGTCAAATGTCTTTCTACAAAACCAACATTACTACTGTGCTTTATATAACAAGTAGCACTTACAATGAAGAATATGAATCTATGTGACTAGATCTTGGGCTTATATATTTATTTCCTGACTATGCTTAATAATGATTAATTAAAGAATGGATCTGAAGTTGCAAGGGGAAATCTGCTGAAGTGCTTGGACTTCAGTTACAGAACAGAAACAAACTCTTAGCAGCCAAATAGGACTCTGGAATTTGTATTATAACCTTAATATTAAAATGTCTTATTTGCATGTAATTTCCCAGAATCCCTGGCTGCAGTGGAAGCACAGTATGCTAAGAGATAATGGGAAAAGACAGGGTTGCAGACCTGTCTGAGACATGTGAATGTGCTCCCAAAGTGATATTTGTATTTGCTATTAAAATGTACAAAGCCTAAAGAGGCAGAAAACTAATGATAGCATGTTTAATAGGTTAAATGTAGCTGATTGCTAAAAAGATTTAAAAAACAAACAAACAAACGGACACGTGAAATTCTATTAAATTATATTTTATGACATTTTAACTTTTCTGTGTAATTATGCAGCCATCAATAGTCAGACAGACAAAAATAAGTTGTTGATGTGCTTGTATTCAGTGGATGCAGGCAACAGCAATAGGAATGTAGGATGCATACAGTATAAGTAAAACGGTTACTTTAAGGGAGATTTAAAACTTTCTAAAGGGAGCCAATCACATGAATAAAGGTTTTTTTTTTTACCTGTCCTTTAAACTACAGTCATTTACAAAAACATCCACAGATTTTAACCCACATGTCTCTCTTCTTAGCCACACCTTCCCCCCCCCCCACACAGCATTCCTCCCCCATGCTGTTCCTTGTCACCCAGGGGAAGGGGATGCTATGGGGTTAGGGGGGGGAGGGGGGGCAAAAGGTGTGGATAAGAAGAGAGACAGGCAGGAAGATTACAAACAATTCTTCTGATAGTGTGTAAGAAACCCCATATCTGCATTAAGTCCTTTTGTTTTGGTGTCATAGAGTCTTATCATTCTGAGCTCAAATGTTTTCCGTTCTTGGGTGCGTTTGAACATTCCATTGAGGATTTTGATTTTTAAATAATTTATGGAATAATCTGGTTGGTTTTAAGATTACAAATAATACATGGTTATAATACATAGTTACATAAGTGAACAGGGTATACATTATATACAAGACATTGCATGCAGTTATTAAGCCACTTCAACTAGTGCCTTCCCCCCATGCATTCTAAAGTTATCTGTTGATGTGTTCGACTTCTGAAAGGATGCCCAAAGTCTTCTAATCATGGCCCATTCGAAGTAAAAAAGGTTGTACTAAACATAAACCTGCAGCTTTAAACCTGTTTTGAGTATAGGTACATAATGAGTGCTCAGTAGATTATTGAAGTAGATTTCTAGACAATGTCATACTGTATATACTGTATAATGCCAAGATAGTACTGCTGGCACTTTAATATGTAGCAGCAAAATGATGCTGACATGTCCACCTGTTGATGAGCTGGGACATTTATGTCTCAATTGGAAACTTGTACCAACAATTGTGCAGAGCTCGGTGTGACACCGATTGTATCATTGTATAATTTGATATTTTTTTTTTACTAAGCATGATAATTGTTTATTAGTTACAGTACCAATAAGCCTAACACTAATTGTGTTACTTCAATTTGCTTCATTGTTGTACTGTTGTCAATTCATTAAAATACTGCACTATGTAACTTCACGTACATACACCAGGTTCAGCGTAGCAGCTGAAACTCTTAATACTACAGTATGGTTAGCGAAGCATTGACAAATGCAATGTAATTATGAAATCAACAGTCACTTGGTCAGAGATTGACTTAATTGCACAATAAGACTGAAACTGCCAATTTTCATAAAAAAATCCAGTAATTGCTATTGAATAGCAGTTCAGTAATGTTGGATAAGCTTGGCTGTATTTACCACAGGTTTACCGCGAAAGAAGTTGCAATTCAACTATGATGCAAGACATATTTGTCTGGAAGACTTTTACAAATTGACACCATGCAAAGTCACAACCTGTTTGCAATTAATGCAATGAGAGGTCTTTTGATCTTGCAAGAAGGAAATTTGTGGCTGGAAAACTGGAAAACAAAATTATTGGTTCAATTAAAAGTAGCAAAGCTAGAGTCAGATGTTTTGTTACTCTATTGTGGGAGGCCCAACTTATCCATTAAATCATCTCTGCAAGAGACAGTATGGCCTTTGTTGCTTCTTTGGTATTGTGTACTTAGTAAATTATAACATACGTTGTCCTGGGACAGCCTACAACATATTCCAAGACAGCTACAGTTTGTAGTGCGTTCAGCTTTTCCCATAAGAAATCATTTAACATCTTTGACCAGTGGCTGAAACCAAAGATTGAAGTGTCATGCACCAACATCTTTTAGTCTTTATTCTTGCTCAAGTCCTATTTACTGCTACTTTCTAATGATCCATAAAACATATGTGTTGCTTTGTTGTAGTGCACAAAAAAGAAGCAGATCATATAGTAGGATGTAGAAAAAACACTGTCTGTGTAGCTCAAAAGGCAGACAACCCAATGGCATGGAGCCTGATGTGTATTGTAGAGTGGAGACTAATGGAGGATGAGAAGGGAGAGAGAGTAGGAGAGTAACTGCTAGCAAGTCTATTTGTAATTGAATACAGCTGCATAAGGTGCAGTATGGAGTTGCTGGTACTCACAATGTTGCCGTCCTCCGGTGCTCTCGCTCTCTCTCCCGACGTCACGTGTACCAGAAGGGAAGGTGACGTCACTCCATTTTTATCTGTCCTGAGTGTCCCCTTTTTATGAAGTTTAATAAACAATTTCAGTTTTTAACTTTCCCCCTGGTGAGTCCCAGTTCTTGGAGTGGCTGCTGCATTGATCTTCTACCATATAGTAGGATGTGTTTACACAAAATAATGACATACTGTATAGTAGTTCTTCTTATATCCTATAAAAATCAAGTAAAAAGAGTAGCACTCCAAAATAGTGGTGAAGTGGGTAATATTTATTCATCAAATGTTTCGGTCCAAAACATCTGAGCTTTTTCAAGCTTGACAGTTTCATGTTAGTTACGGTAACGGTCTAATGCAGAGAACATTACTTCATGCAGATCAACGTACAGTGAAGAAAATAAGAATTAACTGTGGGAAGTAAAACATATTATTTCAAAAGTGGAAAAAGGTATAGCAATTATTGTCTAATTTATAATAGTATGTAGTATAGCTGTGTACATAGCACACATTAACCTGTCTGGAGGAGACTGCATTTTGTAAAAGACATAGAACAGAAGAAGAATCTTTTGCATTTGTGGTTAACATTGTAATTGTTAGACTGCACTGGGCTCTATAGAGATGTATGACAACCATAAAAAAGCTTTGGCAAAGACAAGAAAAAATCTCTTAAAGCAAGTTAAAAAAAATAGAATGGAAAAAAAATATGCTGCTTTAAATCAAGTCATATTCAAGTCGTGTCCCTTGCATTGCCCTGCATCAATTAGCACATATTTCACATGAACATTTTTTTTTATATAGGAGTCAAACTACATTGAAGAAAGCACTACAGACAACCGACTATCTTTGATCTTTTCCCTCAAAGAAGAAGTTGGAGCTTTGGCCAAAGTTCTACGCATATTTGAGGTAAAAAGACATATGTCGTCTAAAAATGTCCTTAAGGTTTCTATATATTTTTTATAAATTCTCATTAAATCTAAGATTGTAAGCTGATTGGGGCATGAACTCCCTTTCCTATTGTTACTTTTATGTCTGAAGAGCTTATTCCCACTATGGGACTTATTCTAGTAGCTTTGATAAGTGACTTATCGCCAGATTTTGACCGAGTTTGCATGTGTAGCCAAAGAAAGCTCTGATAACATGCCAAACTCGCTCGAGAACTGCTTCTTCCCAATCGGTAGCACTCTCGCCATCTCAAACCAAGCGGTAGCTCCAAAAATGCTCAAACTCACATTTTTAAAAAAAAATCAAGCTATTCAGGTAGCTTCGATATGCACATCGCGGCTGCAACTCACAAGCAACTCGCAGGTTCAGATGGGATCTGTGATTGTGACTATGAAGAAAAAAAAATATTCTTACTATATCAGATTGAAGCCGTGTGTCTCCGGAGCTGACACACATTAATACCAGCTCTGGAAACCCCCTGCTTCAAGCCTATGTACAGCCAGTTTCATAACCTTAGCGGCTAACCACTAAAGTAACAAAGGGATTAAATATCAGTGCCCGGTTTGTTGGAGGTTAGAGGGGCTGGGTGAAGGTGGTATTTGGCCTGTAGTGGGTGTTTAAGCATACCGGGAGGGTTGCGGGTGGAGTTAATCCCTTCATTACCTTAGCAGCTACTACCATTAAGGTAATGAATGGGTTAACCCCTCCCGCTACCCACCCGGTAGGCCTAAACACCCACCATAGGCCAAATACCATCTTCACCACCCCCTCTACCCCCAATAAAGATTAAAATACAATACAAATATCAATACTAGCTAATACACCCATTGATTGCCAGTGTGGTTACCTATGCCCTCCATGGAAGCAAAGATAACCCCAATGGCAATGAATGGGCACCCTACTAGCCACCCCCTTTACCACCCAAAACAGTAATGGGCAAAATCCCTATTATCAAGATCTAGATAATAGTGCATTTGCCCATTAAAAATAAAACAGTACTCAGCCAATTAAAGTAGTACTTTCCCCTGCCAGGATGAAGGCTGCCCTCGTCCTCATCTCCGCCCTCCATGTCGTCCGTGGGCAGCAACATTAAAATTTAAAAACGAACTACTGGCCACTAACCCCTTAATAACCTTAGCGGTTATTAACGCTATAGTAATTATGTGGTTAACCCCACCCACTACCCACCCTCCCCGGGGCAACTACCCCCATCCCCCACCCGCCCTACCCCCCATCCCCACACATAAAAATATCCAAAGCACTGGTAGCCAAAAATGGCTAAAAGCACGTTGGCCCATTTGTTTGCAAAACAAAAGAAATACTGTACATAAAATATTTTTTTTTTACATAACAGTACATTTCAAAAGAAGCATTTGCCAATAAACCCATTGATTGTGACTGTGGTAAACCATGACCAGAATATGGGCATGGAATGCCACAATGTCAATGAATGGGCAACCCCAAAACACAATCACCAAATAAAATACATTATAATGAAATAAAAACAAGCATTTGCCAAAAAACCCATTGATAGTCACTGTGCTAAACCATGCCCACAATATGGACATGGATTGCCACAATGGCAATGAATGGGTGTAACGAGTGCTCACCACAAACAGGACGGGACCACGAGGCTGAGGTGGGAATAGTGATATACACTGACCTACAACCACGTAACCGCATCCAGAGTGCAGAGTGATGGTCATGTAGCTGGGTCAGGGTAGGAGAGGTCTGAATGGTCGTTATACTCGCCGTGGTCTGGGGTTGGAGAAGTCGGATGGTCATTGTGCGTAGCCGGGGTCCAGGAGTAGAGAAGGTGGAAGTCCAAATACAAGCTGAGGTCAGGGGTCAGAGAAGGCAGCGGTCCAAGTCAAGCTGAGGTCAAGGTAACAGAGATCAAGGCAGAATGCAAGAGCAACAGCAGGGCAGTAGGATGCTTGAGGCAAGCACTAGAAACATAAAAAGAAGTTTATGTTCATCCACTTTGCCAGAGGGCTGGCTGAGCATATAAAGGGCAATGGACCAATTGGAAGGCTGCAGACAGTGAGTCATCATACATATTCTGTCCACTGGTAAACAGGGGAGGAGTGCACCGCAGTTGAGGAGTAGTTGCTGATAGCATTGACCCCTCGAGTGCCCCTGGTATTGCGACGCCGGTGTGAATTGGAGACAAGAATGTCCTCCGTTGCATCAAGGGACGCGGTGCGGGGGCGCAGCCTCGGTCCAGTCCCGGCAGGAGTACTGCGGTGCTTGCGCACAGCGAATACGCGAGGGGCATCACACAATGCATCACGTGGCGCGTCACGGGGCGGGACCGTGGTCCAATCCTCAAAATGGGCATCCTAAAATAAAAAATAAAATAAAAAAACACAAAATAAAATACATGAGATTTTAATCAAAACAAATATTTGCCAAAAAATGCATTGATTGCCAATGCCCTTGAAGTGGCATAGATAATCACTTTGCCAGTCAATGGGCATCCTAAAAAAAAAATACAAAATTAAATAAAATACAATCAATGTGTTTCTTACCTTTGCCAGGATGAAAATTCACCCTCCTCCTCCAACAGGGATACCAACTCTTGCACCATGAAGCAATGATCCTCATCAACATGATGCGAAGAAGTCCATGATCCGCAGTTGATTGAAGAGGAGGCCTGGGTCAGTAGTTCTTTCTTTTCTTCTTTTCTTTTCTTCTTTCTTCTCTTCTTTGTATTCCAATAGGTCCAGGAGATGTTGATCCGGCGGCTTCTTAGGGTCAAATTAGACGTGACAGGCCTTATATAAGGTCTGTGATGTCAAATTTGACTGACAAATGGTACATCCACAATCCAATTGGTGGGTGTACCATGTGATGGCTTCCATTTTTTAATGATGTGATGTCATCTTAAAGGGAGGGAAGCCAGCCAATCAGGTAGGATATGCTTCCCCCCCTTTAAAATGACGCAACTTCAGGAAAAAAACGTAGAAGCCATCACATGGTACACCCACCAATCGGATTCCCTTTCTGGAGTGATGTGACATCATCAAAAAGGGATGGAAGATAGCCAATCAGGTATCATGCCTCCCTCCCTTTTTGATGATGTCACATCACTCCAAAATGGAATGACATCACATGGTATATCCACAATCCGATTGGTGGATGTACCATGTGATGGCATCAATTTTTTTCTGAAGTGATGTCATCTTAAAGAGAGGGAAGCATATGCTACCTGAATGGCTGGCTTCCCTTCTTTTAAAATAACGTCAAGTCATTAAAAAAAATGGAAGCCATGACATGGTACATCCACCAATCGGATTGTAGATGTACCATTTGTCACTCAAATGTGACGTCATAGACCTTATATGAGGTCTGTCATGTCTCATTTGAGCCCAAGAAGCTGTTGGGTCAATATCTCCATGAACCTATTGGATTACAAAGAAGAGAAGAAAGGGCCTCCTCTTCAAGCAACTGAGGCTCATGAACTTCTTCGCATCATGCTGTTGAGGATCAATGCATAATGGGGCAAGAGTTGGTTCCACAGTTGGATGAGGAAGGTGAATTTTCAACCTAGCAAAGGTAAGAAACACATTGGTTGTATTTTATTTAATTGTGTTTTTTTTTAGGATGCCCATTGACTGGCAATGTATTTATCTATGCCCCTTTCAGGGTATAGATAAACACATTGAAAATCAATGCATTTTTTGGCAAATGTGTGTTTTTATTAAAATGTCATGTCTTTTATGTGGTGGTTGTTTTTTTGTAGGCTGCCCATTCATTGCCATTATGGCAATCCATGCCCATATTGTGGGCATGTTTACCACAGTCACAATCAATGGGTGTATTGGCAAATGCTTGTTTTTAGTTCATTGTTCATTTAGTTCATTGTAATGTATTTTATTTGGTGGTTGTTTTTTTTAGGTCGCCCACTCATTGCCATTGTGGCATTCCATGCCCATATTGTAGGCATAGTTTACCACAGTCATAATCAAAGTGTAATGTATTGTACTGTAATGTCAATGTTATTTTATTGTGTATTTCTTTTGTTTTGCAAACAAATGGGCAAACGTGCTATTAGTAATTTTTGACTACTAGTGATTTTGCCCATTTGTATGTGTGATGTAGAGGGGGTGGGGGATGTGGGTAGTTTACCCAGGGTGGGTGGTTAGGCCACCCGGGTGGGTAGCGGGTCGGGTTAACCCCTTAATTACTATACTGGTTACTAACCGCTAAGGTAATTAAGGGGTAAGTGGCCAGTAGTTCGTTTTTTACATTTTAATGTTGCTGCACATGGAAGATGCCAAGGATAGAGATGAGGACGAGGGTGGCCTTTATCCTGGCAGGGGTAAGTACTACTTTAATTTACTATATGCAGCTGGGTACTGTTTAATTTTTAATGGACAAATGCACTATTATCCAGATCTGGATAATGGGGATTTTGCCCATTAATGAACTGTACTGTATGTGTTGAGGGAGGCTTGTTAGGGGTTGAGGGGGTGGATATTAGGGTACCCATTTATTGCTATTGGGGTTATCTTTGCTCCCATTGAGGGCATAGGTAACACACTGGCACACTGGTAACAAACTGGGTGTATTGGCTAGTATTGGTGTTTGTATTGTATTTGAATGTTTATTGGGGGTAGAGGCAGAAAGGGGTAGTTGCCCCAGTGTGGATGTTTAGGCCACTCGGTTGGGTAGTGGAGGGGTTAACCCCTTTATTACCTTCGCGGCAGCAACCTCTAAGGTAATGAAGGGGTTAACACCTCCCGCAAACTTCTCGGTAGGCCTAACCACCCACCCTGGGGCAACTACCCCCCCTTCACCCAACCCCTTACCCCCAACAAACCAGGCACTCTAGTTAAACTCCTTCATTGCCTTAGCGACTAGCCACTAGGGTAATGAAGCTGTTTTTATTCTATTTTAATAACACAGTATTGAAGCAAGGGGTCTTTGGAGCTGAACCGCATTAATTTCAGGCTCGGGGACCCCCAGCTTCCCGAGTTCCAGGCCCCTGTATGGGGTGCTGGTATGTCCGCAAAGTTTAAATATCCCGGTCACGTGAAGCGGGAGATTTAAACTTTGCAGGGATACTGGCACCCCATACTGGGGTCTGTAACTCGGAAAGCAGGGGTTCCCCGAGACTGAAATTAATGTGGTTGCGCTCCGGAGACCCCCTGCTTTAAAACTGTGTTATTAAAATCAAATAAAAACAGTGCAATCACCTGTAAGAGCTGTACATGTAGATGCAGCTCTCTCTGTGCAGCTCTTATAGACTGCAGGCAGATCGCAGAGGCAGAACTTAGAAAAAGACTGAGATAAGGACACTGATATCCCGAGTGGTATTGGCATAACTCTTTCTGAATACCATGATAACACAAATGTCAGACCATGAGGTAGGTCATGCCAAAACGTTCCACGTGGCAGTGATAACATCAAAGCTATCAGAATCGGTCCCTATGTGTTATATTATTATGTCACGTGTATTACTGATGTGAAGCGCTATGTACCTTGATGGCGCTTAATAAATAAAGATATAATACATACAAACCATTTGTTGCTGTGTAAAGTAACAACATCTGGTACGCGTTGGGCCTCTTTAAAAATGAATGCGTTGAAGCAGCATTTGAGTATCTTTGGTACATTCCAAGCCCTCCTTTCTAAAGTTGTATGAATGTCTCTCAGTTCGCTTCGGGAACATTTTCACAATTTTTAAAAAAACATCTCATATTCGCAAGATATATTCAAAATGTTCACCAACGCCCTGTGAAAGTTTATGGGTTTTGTAAAATTGACTAGATATAAGCTTATGTAAGTGCTGCCAGAGCAAGTTCAGCATGTACTCCTGTTTGCTGTAGTTAATTAATAATAATAATTGTTTATTCTTGTATAGTGCTGCTAGTTTTACGTAGTGCTTTACAGAGACATTTTGCAGACACACTCCCTGCCCCGTGGAGCTTTATAATCTTTGTTTTTTTGGTGCCTGATGCACAGGGAGATAAAGAGACTTGCCCAAGGTCAAAAGCAGCCGATACCAGGTTCCCCTGCTTCAACCTCAGTGCCAGTCAGTGTCGTTACTCACTGAGCCGCTGCATCTCATACAGTGAAGGAGTAACATGTAATGTTTCGGCCCACATTGTCTGCCTACCTGTGGCTTTCTTTTATAGTTACGATATAGCGTTATATCCATCCCAATACTTTTTTTAATTCTCTTACTGTAATAGACCCTACTATCACTGTTGGGAGGCTCTTTCATGAATCCACTAACCTTTCTATAAATAAGTACTTCCACACATTTCCCCTACGCCTGCTACCCTCCAGCTTTAGCGCACGACCTTGTGTTCTAGCACTTCTCTTTCTCTGTACATATTAAGATCTCAGTATTTCCTTATATGATTTATGATGTAGACCACTTTATTATCCTTCCTTTGCACATCTCTAATTTATTTGTCCTTCTAGAGATATGTAGAGATGGGCAATTGTTTTGCTGACATTCAAATTCGCTACAAATGTGGTGTTTCTTCGCAGCCGCTGATATTCTCGGTTTGTTTTAAAAAGTGATGGTCGCCTAGCTTGGTTTGAGTGTATGCGATACCACTGCCAACCACAACATATTCGATGGCAAATGTTGTGCCATTCGATTCGCCCAGAAATTCCAGACCCTGAAACATGTTTTGTTTGAGCGAACAAGAGATCTATTTTACTTGAGTTCCAAGTGCTACAGTATATATATATTCCCTCAAACAACACGTGGAGAGACACCTGTGCACAAAATGGAGTATGCCTGGAATATATGCTAATATGATATGTAAAGTATATTTACATGACTCCTATTAGTATATATATTCCAGGTATCTCCTTTTTATACTCATGGGTTGTTTGAAGTTAGATTTCAGGGGATATATATCTGTTTCCCTCCAGAAAAAAACTTTATTTTCAGGGTCCTTCCCTCCT
>NC_134487.1:125438133-125630572 GCF_040206685.1 Ascaphus truei
AGGGGTAACCAAGTGGGCTTGACCTTTATTATGAGCCTGGTTCTCCCTTCCCCCGCCAAAGGCACCATTACTAGAAATAGGCGAACCAGTCCAAATCTGTTTCCCGCAGATTGCGAGGGAGAGAAAGAGAGGAAGAGAGGGCGATATTAAATAAAACACAGGGTTTCTGACACACACAAGTAAAAACAAGGAGTGAGAAAGTCCGCTTTCATGAAGTCTCCAACTTTCGTCTAGCGTCACACCTTCAGCCCCCAAAGACTGAGCCTCCCCAGACGGAGCCTCCCCAACCAGAGGAACCCATGCAAATAGGAGACATACACCTGTCTGAAGAGTAGATGCTGCAAAGACGCTCGGCTGGGCTTTGCCACTTTTGTGGCTCAAAGGGCCACTTCCTCCATACCTGTTTCACCCATCCAGGAAATCCATGCCTGGTCAAGCATTTTATCAGTTCCTCCTCCGGTATGGTCTACATCAGGGAACACAATCTTTTTCGCCTGTACCCTCTGCTGTCACTTCTCCACGCGCCCCACCTCCTTACCTTGACTCAGCCGTTCTGCCATCATGACGTCACGTTACTATGGCAACGTGACATCACAAGACACTGTGGCGCCATTTGACGCCATGTTGATGCTTCATCAGAAGTAGTCTGAACCAAGGTAAGAGAGAGTTACAGAGGCCTTTGCCGCTTCCCCGGCATTTAATTTAAATGCATTCGGGAAGCGAGCAGTGCCTCTGTAACCCCCGCGCCACCCACAGATAATCTCGCGCACCCCTGGTCTACATGACTCCTCCTGTCCCACCCATCTTTCATGGGGTCAACCTACAGTTCAAACACAGGCATTCTTCGATTCAGGAACAGCTTGGAACTTCATGGATCATGCCCTTGCGCAGTCCCAAGCCATTCTGCTTTGACTGAAGAAAGATACGCTGGCAGCGGAGGCCATTCATGGGGCCCTCTGGGCTCAGGGACCATCTCCTTGGAAGTGTTACCCTTACGAGTCTCTGGACACCAACCTTCATGAAACATTCCTCTTCAACATCATATCTTCACCCTTGACCACAGTAATCCTGTGCTATCCATGGTTCCAACAGCATGACCCATATATTGAGTGGTCCCCAGAACAATAAACAGCGTGGAGTGATGCCTGTCAAATGTTGTGTCATTAACATTATTGTGCTATCAGTGACAAAAATCTCTACTTCTACTTCTACTACTTCTAGCAAGAGTTTCCGGATGTCTTTGTCCAAATATAACTTCCCTCGCATAAGCCCTATAATTGCAGCATAGACCTTCCCACAGACCCCATTCCTCCAAGTGGTCACACGTACCTCTTCTCCGTTTCTGAAAAAAGACTGTGAAGGAGGCCAAGAAGGGGCCCATTACCCCTCTGGTATGCAGCATCTCCTCTACCACGCTGCTAAATATGCAGCAGATCATTGCTTCTCAGCCAGACAACCCTGTGGGTCTTCCTGCGCCTATGACTAAGCTCTTTGTCCCCCCACGCTTTTGCGAGAAAGTAATGCATTTGGGACATGGCTCTAGTTTACATGGCATCCTGGTGAGGGGAACACCTCAGACCTTTTCTATTTATTCTGGTGGTCTGAGATCTGCAAAGATGTCAAGAGGTTGGGGGCCTCCTGTACCATCTGTGCTCAGACCAAAGTACACCGAGCGCTATCATATGAATTACTACAGCTATTGCCCACTCCTGACTTTCCATGGACTCATCTGGCCGTGGACTTTATTATGGAACTACCCCCGTTCAGAAGATATGACAACTATCCTGGTGGTAATGACCACTTATCTAAACAGGTCCATTTGATTCCTCTAAGAAAATTACCATCCGCAGCAGAGTTATGCAATATCTTTATGAAAGAGATCTTCAGGATGCACAGGGCTGCAACAGTCATTGTCTCAGATATAGCTCAATTTGTCTTTTAATTTCGGCAAGAATTTTGCCTACACCTGGGAATTTCCCTATACCACTCCTCAACCTATCAGCCCCAGATCCATGGGCTCATAGAACAGACCTATCAGTCCCTAGAGCAATATCTCATTTGCTTTTATCTGACCTGCAAGATGACTGGGTTGGCCTCCTCCCCAGGGCTGAATTACCTGTGACTCTCTGGCACGAATCCTCCTGACACACCCTTCTTTTCTGCCCCTGGATTTCAACCCGTACCACTGCCTACTTTCATCACTGATTCGGGTCTTTCACAGAAATCATCTGCCGATAAACCCAGGAGACTGTCACTGACTTTCCAACCTGGGGATCAGGTGTACATGGGGATCCAACCTGGGGATCAGGTGTACAAAGAACATTCATCTCATGGTGCCTTGGGCGAAATTGGGTCAGAAATTAATTCTGTCATATATGGTCAAGAGCTAGAGCTACCGTCCAACAAGAAGATCCCCTGTTGTGTTCCACATATCCTTGCTCAAGCATCTGATCCAGAACTCATTCTCTTCTCCTTACCTTTTCCCCCTTCTGGTGGATGGGTATCAGGAATTTGAGGTTCATTGTGTTCTCTATTTGCAAAGCTCATGTGGAGCGGTACAGTACCTTGTTCACTGGAAGGTGTATGGTCTGGAGGAAAGGTCATGCGTGAATTGCAAGAACATCCATGCTCCTACCCTGGTCAGAGTGATGCCACCCGAGGTTCCCCCTCAAGCCCGGATTGGATCGTCTAGAGTCCACTCCTGAAAGGAGGGTACTGTCAGGACCCGCCGCTGCAGCCCTCGGCACTGCCACATCCCTAATTTAGATCTTTGCCTCTACCAAGATGGCCGAGATCCAAGGTCAGTTTATCTCCACCAAGATGTCCGAATCTTGGAAGTGGCTTTATCTCACCCTGATGGAGACTAGAAATTGGCTACACCTTCCCTAGGCCTTTAAATATCAGTCATTTGCACCAAGCTATATTATTCCTTATGTTCCTGACCCCATTTGTATTATGCTTTGTCTCTTGCCTGCTCCGACCCCTGCCTGGATTTGGACCTCACCTTGCCTTCCATTTGGCAAAAAAGGTAAAATGAACAGAGCACAGCACCAGACAAAAGCAACCAGACTTGATTAAAGTCAAAATATTATTTATTTGTACAATGGCATATGTAAAAGGATGATGGGAGCCTGGGGCACGTTTCGCACAAGACACTGGTGCTTTGTTGACAAAGCGCCCATGTATGGTGCGAAAGACTTCAAACGTTTCCGTCACCCTTTTACAAATGCCTTTGTCCAAATAAAGAATATTTTTACTTTAGTCATCTGGCTGCTTTTGTCTGGTGCTGTGCTCTGCTCATCTTATCTTTTTTGCTGCGTTCTCCAGCTCCGGATGTCCACGACTGAGCTTCCTGTTGACTTCATTTGTGAGCAGTTTTCTCCTTCTCATTATGGCCCTTTGCCTGCACGCTTTGCTGACTCTGCATTTGCCCATTATCTTAGGAGGGGGGGGACTTACCTATACTCGGGGACCCCAAGTGATTGGTGTTAACCATTTGGAGTCATTGTCCATATTAATAATAATTGTTTGTTCCTGTATAGCGCTGCTAGTCATACGTAGCTCTTTATAGAGACAGTTTGCAGACATTTTGCAGACATTTTGCAGATAGGCTGTGCTATTGCGGTTCATGCGGTGCTTATAGGCTTTATGTGGGTTTTCACGTATACAGTATATAGTTCATAGGTATGTGACGGTTCTTAAAAATATTAGTCACCACTTCAAACAAGGGAGGCATATGATTCATGTATGAAAAAGTAAAGTCATACAACGTGTGTACTCAGTCCATCAACCCAACCAGGTGTACATGGGGAAAGATAAACACCGAGAAAAGGAGTATTGGTAAACTGGCAAATATGTTTACCAATACATATTCTAAGGAGATGGCAAAGGCTATCATGTAATCTGACCAAACCACTCCACAAAATATAAATGCTTGCAGATATCCAAATTACTCCTCAAAAAGGATAATATGCACTTACAGTACATGTGTTGATCACACTGGAAATTGGGTGTACCCTTCAGCAGCAAACAGTGGAACACTTAAAAGGTAGAAATAAAGGAACATGGCATAATCAAATTTTAATAACAATAGAAAAAATAAAAATGGATGCACTCACAAATGGCTTATTCACAAATACATAAGTGAATAGCTTTCCAGCCTGATGTTACTCCTCTCGGACCCAGCACACCCACGTCTGTCCCGTCGTCTTAGACTTCCAGGATTTCTTTGGGGTGTTCTTCACAGCTGCTCCTGCGTCTCTCTGTATCGTCTGTTACCCGGTGGCTTCCCTGGCTCACGCGTTGCCTGGTTCCAGCCCTTTGGTACCGTTCCTGCTCTGCAGCTTGCCTGCTGTCTCTCTCCTAAAGCCTGGAGGCTGGGCCGCCATCAGCAGACAAACAGCGGAGGACCGTCCTCCTTGGCCTGGGATTTGAGGCCTTAGATGCAAGGGTAGTCAAGTCCAATTCCGCGGTCGAGGCAGGCAGCAGGCAGGGGTGGTCAGGTCCAGGCAGAGGTCAAGCACAAGCAGGTAAACACAGAGGCAAAGACAGGGCTCAAGCAGAACAAGGTACAGAGTACTTTGCATGAGCCTTCATAGGATTCATATAGCCTTTATTCAGATTTCTCTGTCATGAATTATCTTTTTGAAAAAAGATTGAACTTTTTTCGTTTTGCTCTGATACACTGAAATGTGGATTTTTATCCACCTTTTTCATGTTGCCTTCCATTTGCCCTGAAGTTGGACCGTTTGTAATTTGGATGGCTTGTTTTTATGCATTTTTTGATTGATTAGCGTTTTCAATTAATGTATTATTTTGTTGGCTCCTGGTTTGAATTAATGTGTTGGCTAGCTGTTTTATTAATGAATTGCTTTGTTGGTTACTAGTTTAAATTATTTAATTGTTTCGTTGGTTAGTGCTTTATTAATTGAATTTGTAGGCTAGTGCTTTTATTTCTTGAATTGTGGTGTTTAGGTGCTTGTGTATGTTTTATTATTGTGTATTTTGGGCCTTCATGTATTTTGATTACGGTAACCCTTGACTGCAATAGTGGCTTATCATGCCTATATTATATGGGTATGATGTACCACTATGCCAATCAGCCGGTACAGGGTGGGTATAGTGGGTCCGGGGTGGGTGGTTAGGATTCCTGGGTGGGTAGTAGGGGAGTGTGGGTTAACCCCATAATTACTATTGCAATTAATAACCGCTAAGGTCATTAAGGGGTTAGGGGCCATTAGGTTGTTTTATTTCATGTGTTCTTTCTGGTAACGGAGGACATGGCCCTGCAGTATGCTGACGAGGATGCCCTTCATGATGGCAGGGGTAAGTAGAAAGGTTTATTTACTTTATTTATGCTGCCTGGCTAATGTTTGATTTAATAATGGGCAAATTAACTATTATCCAGATCTGGATAATAGTTATTTTTGCCCATTACTGTACTGTATGTGTTGGGGCGGAGGTGTATTTATTGCAATGTATGCCAAATTTTATTTTTTGATATAGAATTGTTACCGCAGGCCAGCTGGGACCCACGAACACCACCCAAGGGCCCCGGACACCCACGGGGACCACCCTGGACCCCTGGACACCCATGGGGACCACCTGAGGACCCCCGGACAACCACAGGGAACATGCACGGGGACCACCCGAGGGCCACAGACACCCGTGGGAACCACATGAGGGCTCCCAAACACCTGTGGGAACACCCTGGGACCCCAGACACAAGCAGGGACCACCCGGGGACCCCATTGGGGTCCTCGGACACCTACGGGGACCACCTGGAGGCCCACGGACACCTGCAAGGACCACCCAGGGACACCCGCCGGCCTCTGCTTTCAATCCTGTGTTAAAAACATTTAATTATGGTTTTATGTTGGGGCAAAAGGGGTGGGTTGTGTATTAGTGGGTAGTACATACTGTAATGTTTATTGGGGGCAGAGGGGTTGAATGAAAGGCCTAGTACCCGCTTCACTCACCCCGGCTGCCCCCAATAAAGCTGGTGTTATTCCTTAACACCTTCATTGCCTTAGTGGCTATCCGCTAAGGTAATGAAGCTGCTTTAATGAAATTTTTATTAGTGTGCGGGAGCAGGGGGCTCCTGAGCTGAGCCGCGTTGATTTAAGCCTTGGGGACCCCCTGCTTTCCGAGTTACAGGCCCAGATATGGGGTGCCGGTATTGCCTTCATTATTTAAATCCCCCGGTCACGTGACACGGACGATTTAAAAATGGCGGCGATACTGGCTCCCGATGCCCCATAACAGGGCCTGTAACTCGGGAAGCAGGGGGTCGCTGAGGCTGAAATCCGTGGTTCAGCTCATGAGACCCCTGCTCCCGCACAGTATTAATAAAAATAACATTAAGGAGCTTCATTACCATATGAGGTAGCCGCTACGGTAACGAATGTGTTACATTTTTAATTAGGGTTTTATTACTAGTGTATTGTAGCAAGGGGGCTCCAGAGCAGAACCTTGTTGATTTGAGGTCCGTGGACCCCCTACTTCCCTAGATACAGACCCGATTATGGGGCGCCGGTATCTCCTATGCATTTTAATGTCCCGTGTCACGTGACCATGGGAATCCAAAAATTTGGGGCGAGATTTGCGCAGGGAGAGGCGGCTCTCTCTGTCTGCAACAGAAAGAACTCGCCGGGTGAGCCCTTTTCAGAGGGTCGATCTTCACGTTGCCAGATACTCGCCATTTTTGCAAATGTTGCTATCACTGGTATTCGGGGCTTTCTCCAAACCGTGGTAGCAACGCTGTCAAAAATGGCAATTTTAAAACCCTGGGGATTTTTTTCTATCGTAGCTTAGTGCATAGGCCCCTACATTTGTAATCTTGTTGCTAATGTGTATGATACACTCCTGCATCAAAATTATCCCCCCTATAATAGAATTATAATCAGTGTAGGAAAGCTTATGCAAATAAATGGGAACTCATTAGCCAAACACAGCTAACTGCTACATTGATCTTATACAACAGGTTAAGAGATGATTCTCAGAAAAAAAGATCCCTGCCATAACCGCATTACCTATTGAATTCAGCCTTATAATTATGATAATAGGCAGTACATGTGATTAAGGTAATAGAGGCTCCTTACCTAATAGAGCACACACCTTTCTCCATTCAATTTGAAGTGTTTTCGCTTGTCAAATAAGGTTTTCTCTTGATGTATTTCTTTGTGTTAATTTTACTAGAATATATTAAAAGTTATTTTTTAAATCAACTATTCTTTGGGGTATACATATAGAGTGCAACAGTAGATTAGCTATTTTTATTCTCTCCAGTGTCTGGCTAGGAGCTATGTCTAAGCAACCAAATTACTTCCCGTTAATGAACTAACATGAGGGTTCCTTTTAGATTTAGTTTGTACATGAAGTTTGTATATTTAGCAAATAATTTCTTCAGTTGTGACTGAGATGGTGAGATAACCAACAAATATACAAACTACATTCATAAAGCACTGTCATGTGTGTACCAGTTTACCTACTTGCAATATAGTCCTCATAACTAAAAAGGCGGTTACATCTCAACGTGTCTTTGTGACGTGCTCTAAAAAAATAACACTGAGTATAGATTACATTAAATCCTGTGACACTTCGCTGCTACACTACACTGTCTGACACTTCGCTGCTACACTACACTGCCCAATAGGTTTTGTAACTCAAAAGTTTATGTTTAAATGTGTAATATGAAAAGAACTAGTTGAGTGTTCATGATCTGTGTTGTAAATGTTTGTCTTCTAGCTCTTCAAATAGTACTCCAGGTCACTGAAACCAATCTTTGTACTTTCATGTTTACTTTTCTACCAAACACGTCATTTAATTAATAAATGTCAAAGTGATACTTATCAGGCTAGTAACATGACTTATTTTATTCCCCTTCCATTTTATCTTATAGCAAAAGTTGTAAAATTAAATTGGGGCAAATTTGCACTCTTTAAGCATAGTTGCTAAATTAATGCAATATGTTACATGTACTGTAACTCCTGTATTCATTTTTCCCATGGGCTTTTACTTAATTTGCACCATTTCCAGAGACCTCATACCCACATTTGTCTTACTTTCTTATGTATAATCTATGCCCATCTCGTCATCCTGGTGCCTACTATGAAGGGCACTACTTCATCAAGCACGTGCTCCTCCTCCTTTTTTGTGGGTTCATTAAAGCACCAGAGGGTTGGGAATGCAAATGTTAGATTAGACAGTAAATGGAAGTAAAACTAACTTGCTAGATAGGAAATGAAGAAGACGACAGGAAAAGTCTTACCCGAGGTCAAAAGGACATATAAACATTTTGGCATTATGGGTTGGGGGTTTTAAATCAGCAATTTGATCTGTACAATCTATTATCATATTGATCAGAAAATGTTTGCCAACCCTCAATCCCTTAAATATTGTGGCTTAAACATTTAAGAGGAAAGGAGATTCCTGACCAAACTAATCAATAACAGCAGCAATACAGGAATGTGCTAGTGAAATGTAAATAAGATTGATATACCATTGGGATTTCAACTTTTCAGGGATGTTTTGTTGGTTAACCAGCAAATGAGTTGCCAGAGACCGCTGTGAATTTTAAAAGGGAAGAAGAATTTTAATTTAAATTATCCCTCGGCCAGATGGTCTTATGATATATAAATGATGTGCAATTACTTGGTACTGATGATATTAATAAAAAAAAAAAAAAATATATATATATATATATATATATATATATATATATATATATATACTGTATTGTTGCTTTAAAGCAGCACTCCAATAGATAAATATAGATAGATAGGCAAAGTCAGAAAAGAAAATACTTATGATTCCATTGTAATCAATTGTTTGAGATATCTTGGAATCCTTTTTTCTTCAATAGGGAATGCAAACAAAAGCCCATTTAATCCCATTACGTTTTGAAACAATGCGATTAATTAAATATGTGGGGATGCTGGTCTACACGTGGAACAGTCATGAGGTTCAACGTTATTTGTAGCATCTGTCTCATACAGACTATTTCATATTTCTATATCACATCATCGTTTTTAGATAGAAAGATTACGGTTAAGACAAAACTCCATTTAACAATCCACTGTTTCAAAAATGAAACCAACACAATTCAAGAAAAGCAAAAAAACTGACATGGGTAGCACATGATCACCAGTAGATAAAATCACATAACCTACATATCAGAGTTTAATGGTCATTTAAATAAACTTTACTGTTGCCTGTTTAAGTGCTCCTGACTGCAATATGTTGCTGATAAAGGCATTGCATTTATTTTGTACCTGTTTTTCAGTCAATTAGAATTACAAATATATACTAGTGGCTAAAGTTAGTTAGATCAATGTATCTATTTATATGTGGTTTCATCAAGTTTTTATATTTTTTCTTTAACATATTCTACTCCATGTTACTTACCTTACTACCTAAATTATGGATTAGAAGAGGCAATTTATCAAACCCATTTAGGTCTAAACACACTAGTGACAGAATTTCAGTATACTGTACTTTATTTTTACTTGATCCTGTTCTGCCTTTTACCTCTCTTCCATGGACAGTTACCATTCATTACCTAGACGTACTGTAAATGCAGATATTTTGTTTTACAAGTCTAGATAAACATGAAAGGTTTCTATTCTAGTCACTGACGAGAGGATATCAGGTCAACTGTAAGATGTACTGTAGATGCATCCTATGTTAACCCTTAGGGTGTCCTTATAATGTACCCTGAACCGGCATGCATGGGGCCCTTATGATGCGCAGCGTTCTTCACGCCTTTTGTTCATTTTGCAGGGGGGTGTAAGGAGTTCACAACAAACACAATTGGGACTCCACTTCCATTTGCGTCAGTAGGAGCCTCTGCATGACCACGTGATTGCTAATCCACGCAATTGCATGGTTGTGATACCAGAAATTCCACGGCACTCGAGTGATAGGGTAGGAACAATTCTCGAGGACATTAATTAAGATGCAAATTGCCTGTGCTTACCAGCAATCTGTTACCCCTTTTTATTCTAGTATTAATAACACTCTATTGTGATGCCTTTGGCCAAACAGTGAAAGAAGTGCCATAACAATATCTTGATCTATTTGGTGCATACCGTAGTTCATTTCAACTTAGTTTACAAACTTTTGTTTAATAATATTTATTTCCTGATATCAGAAAGACTTAGATCCTTTTTAGAATTTTTTTTAACAAAGAAGTACAAGCAGCCGTACTTATGCTGTCTTTAGCAATTAACTACATTTTAGTATTTAAATATTTTGTTACAGCTTTTCCCGCCCACATCATATGAAATAGGTTTTTTTCTTTTTGTTTGTGTGTTTGTTCATATCAGTTTCTAGGAGCCAGTTAATTTTTCGAAGTATTGTGGACACCAGTAACAGTGCGGGGCCCTTACATGCTGTGTGATAGTTGAATGGAGAGCTAATGTCTTAAAGCCTGCAAATATATGTGAACTTTCTCTGTAGATAATAACCATAGCTATTTTGGTTTGCTGGTAATAATTAGTGTTTCCCGCTGAATATTGCAACATCACTTTTAATTTATATTTCTCTCAGATGTTGGCACTTAGTAAAAAAAGGGACATTAAAATGCCATGTGTACAGTATCTTGAAAATAAGTTTCAGATGTTTTTGAACTCTATCCATGACTTGAACAATTCAGTGGAGAGACTCACAAATCCACCAAACATGCTGAATTAAAGAAGCAGTCCAAGTGCCACTTAAAAAAAAAAATAGTTTTCAATACAGTATATGCAGCCTTTGATTACCTTTATTGAAAGCGAATTACCGAAGATGCCGATCGATTAATTCTCCCGTAATCGATCAGCAAAGATCCTGCTTCCCAGGGTTCTTGCACTGCTGGGGAAGTGTGGTAAAACCTGCAATAGAAACCAAAGGAGGCGCATTATGTTTAAACTCATTAAAAATGGCATTGAGTTGAATTAAAAAATTAAAATAATAATGTAGTAAGTATTATCTAAAACTACAGAACTGACTTATTTTAAAAAAAAAAACCCCATGTAGGATATTTTATAGATTGCTCCTTTAAATAGGTTTGCCAGATTTGTCCCGCTAAAAACCGGGACAAATGTTGTGCATGCCCGATAGGAATTTGCCGACATGAATGCGCAATCGGCGTATCGAGGAGGTGACGTTCCAGAGCGCAAGGAGCGAGGCGGAGGAGAGCGCGAGGCAAGCGCTGCAGAGAGATAGGAGTGAAAAGGCTTTGCTGAAAGAGAAAAGATTCACTGGCCACTTTCCGCCCTGCTAACGTAAGGGTCTATTCTCCATCCCAAGCCGGGTTTCCTTCAATGGTCGGCGTGGAGACTGAGCAGAAATCTTTGAGAGCGTTGTGACTTTCAGACCAGGAGATTCATACCCTCACTCCAGGAAACGTAATCTTCAAATTCCATTTGATTCCGTGATCGGAGCATTACTGTCGCACATGAGCATAAGTGACCGGCAAATGCCGATCATGCCTTTGCGGTCGGAAAGAGCTGAACGGGAATACGCACGAGCAGCCAGCAAACACCGGTTATGCATGCGCAGACGGAAAATGCCAATCACATATGTGCATGAGCAGTCGGTAAGTGCCGATCGTGCATGTGCAGTCAATGAGCTAGAAAACCGGGACAGCACCCCAAAAAGTCGGGACAGAACCCTAAAAACCAGGACTGTCCAGGCTAAACTGGGACATCTGGTCATCCTACCTTTAAAGCACTTAAGAGCAACTTGAGCTGCTGCAATGACCTTTAGCATTTTAGAATGAACACCCACCCCTTTTGTTGTGGATGTGTTTTTTGTTGCATCCCTTCTTTGAAAAATAAAAAACACAGTACTCAACTCACACTCCCCCTCACTCTGGCACTTGCCTTATTTATGTCAATAGTGATTGCCAGAAGCTGCGTATTACAGGCTGTGTTTATCATCAGATCCAAATCAACAGAAATGAGATTAAGGGGCCTATGCTATAAGCGTTCATAAAAAAAATCACCGGGCCATTTAATTTGCCTTTTGAAGTGAAACTTCTTTAGTGGCACCTAGTCAATTTTGATGGAACAAAACTGCTTCACGGAGACAAAAATGTGAAACGGAAATGACGTCACGTAATGGCCGCCGCTCCCCCCACACGCCCGCTGTCACATGCGATCGCCGCCGCTCCTAACGCCGCTCCTGACGCCGCTCCTAACGGCCGCCGCTCCCCCCACACACCCGCTGTCACATGGAAACGGATGTGAGGTGCAAGTGATGTCAGTGCTGGCAGATGAGGCCAACACTTACCTCCATGCCCACATTCGGAAGTGGGGTGGGACGATATAGGAAGAGCGCTGAGTGCGCGTGCACACAAGCGCATTACTGTGGCGCCGTACCTCCGGGGGGCTGGCTGCAGCAGGACAAACAGCCGTGTCCGCAGCTCTGCCGGGGGGAGAGAGTTGGGGCTGCTCCGGCCATGTACCTTCACGGGGGGGCTGCTCAGGAGACTCAGACAGAGCCCCCTGTATCCGCATCTCCGCAGGGGGTGGGGGGAGTCAGGAGAGAGGGGGGGGGAGTCAGGAGAGAGGGGGGGGAGTCAGAAGAGAGGGGGGGAAGGACACAGAGAGAAATACACACACACAAACAAAGAGAGACACATACACTGACTGACACACATACACTGACTGACACGCATACACACTGACTGACACGCATACATACACACACTGACTGACACACACACTGACTGACTCGCACACGCACACACACTGACTGACACACACACACACGCACACGCACATACTGACTGACTGACTCACACACATACACTGACTGACACATACACAGACAGACACACACACACACCCTATGATGTGCCGGACACCTTTCCCCGAGTGATGTGCCTATCCCCTCCAGTGAGCTGCCGACCACCCCTACATATCCCCGTACCTCCCCCGGGAGGCTGGCTGCAGCTGGACACAAAGCCTGCAGCTCCATCGGGGTCGGGGGGGGGGAACAGGGGGCTCAGACAGAGCCCCCAGTGTCCGCAGCTCCACCGGGGGGAGTCAGGAGAGGGGGGGGGGCAGGACACAGAGAGAAACACACACACACACGCACTGACTGACACAGACACAAGGAATTCAGTGACTATAAATATAGACGTGCAAATAGCTAAAGCACGCGGTCAAACTTCTTTGTATTTTGGAACTGAAATTGTGTTTTGATTTTTAATTAAAAATATCACCATCACAAATACAATTTCTGTGACGAAAGACCAAGAAGTTTCACTTAAAATGCGCGTGCTCGGCACACACACCTTTTTATTTTTAGTTTTGCTATCAGGGTATTCAGAAAGCCTCGATTACCTGTGATAGCAAAATTCCCAAAACAGCGAGTAGCCGGCGACGTGAAGATCGACTCTCTGAAATGGCCTTACCCGGCGATTACTTTCAGCTGCAGAGAGAGCTGCACAGAGAGAGCCGCCTCTCCCTGCGCAAATCTCGCCAGCGATCAAAAGTTTTTAATATAAAATGTAATTCTAGTGTAGATGAGCAGGGGGTCTCCGGAGCAGAACCGCGTTGATTTCAGGTCCGGGGATCACCTGCGTCCAGAGATACAGGCCATGTTATGGGGTGCTGGTATCACCTATGCATTTTATTCCCACGGTCATGTGACGAGGGACATTTAAGGGGTTAGGGGCCATTAGATTGTATTTCTTCATGTATTCTTGCTGGCATTGGAGGACATGGACCTGCAGAATTCTGACGAGGACGCCCTTCATGGTGGCAGGGATAAGTAGAAAGGTTTATTTACTGGCTGACTGGCTAATGTTTTATTTTATAATGGGCAAAAGCACTATTTTCCATTTCTGGATAACAGTTATTTTGCCCATTACTGTACTGTATGTGTTGGGGGGGGGGGAGAGAATAGAGGGGGGGGAGAGAATAGAGGGGGGGGGAAGAGAGGGGGGGGGAGAGAGGGGGGGGAAAGAGAGGGGGGGGGAGAGAGGGGGGGGAAAGAGGGGGGGGGAAAGAGGGGGGGGGAAAGAGAGGGGGGGAAAGAGAGGGGGGGGGAAAGAGAGGGGGGGAAAGAGAGGGGGGGAAAGAGAGGGGGGGGGAAAGAAAGGGGGGGCGGAAAGAGAGGGGGGGGGAAGAGAGTGGGGGGAGAGAGTGGGGGGGAAAGAGAAGGGGGGGAAAGAGAGGGGGGAAAAAGAGAAAGAGTGGGGGGGGGGAAAGAGAGGGGGGGAAGAGAAAGAGAGGGGGGAGAAATATGGGGGGGGGAAAGAGAGGGGGGGAAAGAGAGGGGGGGGGGAAAGAGAGGGGGGGTGTATTTTTTTGCCGCAGGATTGGTACCGCAGGCCAGCGGAGACCCACGGGTATCAAACGAGGGCAACCCAAACACCCGTGGGACCATCTGAGGACTCGCGGGGCCCGTGGGACCATCTGAGGACTCGCGGGGGCCCGTGGGACCATCTGAGGACTCCCGGACACCCGCGGGGACCACCTGAGGACCCCTGTACACCCACAGGGACCCACAGACACCCGCGGGGAGCACCCAAGGGCCCCCAAACACCCGCAGGGACTAATCGAGGGCCCGACACCCACAGGGACCACCGAATGGCTCCCAGACACCCATGGGGACAACCAGAGGGCCCCCAGACACCCGTGTGGACCACCCAAGGGCCCCCAGACACCCGCGGAGAGCACTCGAGGGTACCCAGACACCCGCAGGGACAAATCGAGGGCCCCCAGACACCTGCGTGGACCACCAGAGGGCCACACAGACACCCGCGGGGACCACCTGAGAACACCCGCGGCCTCTGGTATCAATCATGTAGGGTAGAGGAGGTGGGTATTAGTGTTTATTGTGGGTAGGGGGGTGGCTAAAGGGGGTATTTGGCCCTTGTTGTGTAGCGGGATGGGTTAACCCCTTCATTGCCTTAGCGGTTAGCCTGTAAATGTATTTTTATTGCATGGGATTCATGCCGGGGGTCTCCGGTGCTGATATTAATGGAGACTCCGGAGACTCCCGACATCAATCCCATGCAGAAAAAAAAGCATTTCTTTTACTAAGTCCTCTCTCGCCACCTTCTCAGCAGCTTCTCACCAGCCTCACGCCAACTTTTCCTGGCGTGAGGATTTTGGGAGAAACTCGCCATTCTAGAGCCGCGATTAGCCTCGATAAACTATTTGAGGCTACTAGAATTGCACGAGTTTCAGAACCTGCTGATAAGGGTCTTATCGATGCTCACCCGGCGATTTTTTTATGACGGCAGAAATTTTTTCCGATTCATGCCTTTATCGCCCGCTTATCGAGGCTTACTGAATAGGCAATTTGGCCGATAAGTGGCTAATCCACGCTTATAGCATAGGTCCCTAAATATGCTTTATGATTAAATGTTTTGCCATAGTTCAAAATAGGGTGTGTTGATGTGATGTGCAGCAGCTCTGATTACCATGAATTACAAAGAGAGACCTTTTTTTGTGGAGCATTTGTAGGTTGAATTACTCCAAGTCAGGAATGTCATTTTTTTAAGTTTATTTATCAAAGTTTTTAGACAGCAAAATTGAGGCAAGTCCTTTGAACCTAAACAGCAACAGATATATCAAAGACAGAAATTCCATTAATTTCAATGGGATTTATTTTCTGTTATAAATACAGGGCTTTCTTTTGAATCAGTTTAACAAAATCTGTAGTAAATAGACATCTTAGGGTTAGATTCTCAGAAGTCCATAAAATGCGCACTAATAACCGTTACTGAAATAGTTAACAGACATAATTTTTCCTCAGTTTATCGGGTATGCTCAAAGGTAATGATATGCTAAAATAACGTCCGTTAGTACAAGTAGCAGCGCCATTATCGAGGATTTTCATTGCGCAGGGACACGTTCTCCAATACACTGCGCATGTGCATTGGCCAAATTTTAAATCACATTAAAGACACATTTAAGAAACGTTGCGCGTGAATTACCTAAAGCTAATGAAATTATTGCTATACAATGGATAACTTTAAAAATTTTACACTTAAACTTTTAAAATGATTTATAGTGTCCTTCCGTCATTTCTTTTAATTGTACATTATTGGATAAAATGGAATTGTTAATTATTATTGTAGAGGTAAGTATGGATAACGGGAGGAGGGGAGGAGGAGGAGGTGAAGGGGAGATGGGGGGGGGAGAGAATTATATACCTCTCCAAACACTCCTTTATACAACACGTGGAGAGATACCTGTGAATAAGACAGAACATACGTGGGAAATATGTTAATTTGGATATGCAAAGTATATTCAAATGATCCAAATTAGCATATACCCCAAGTATCTCAGGTGTATTGTCATAATTAAGGCTGTGGATGGGAGTAACGCCATCTACACATGCTTAACACTATCCATGTTATTTGAAGTTAACGCAAGCTGGTGCTAGAGGTCTGATGCGGTCATGCGCTCAGGCGTAAAGCTAGATAAAGGTACACCAATGGGTGTAATTATAATGACAGATGGGAACAAGAAACGGAGAATGAAAGGGGACCACAATTGAAGTCGGGGCTCAGGGGCACAAAGCTTACCCCTATCAGCTCATCCGTCCTGGATCCTAACTCTCCTTAGTTCCAGTGCCCGCAGCGTGCGTCCGGCAGAAGAAATATGCAGATATAGAAGAATGTATCCGGCGCCACAGCAATCAGTCAGGCTCGATTCCAACTCCGGTAATAATACAAAAGCTTTATTGAAAAGTTGTACACACTAAAACAGACAGGCTACACCACAACCTCCTCCTCTATGCGTTTCACGCTACAACAGCGCTTCGTCTTGGCGCTGGTGCTAATTTAACATGGCGGTTAGCCTATGATAATGAGATATATAACGGCTATTGTTTTATTACCTTATAATTACCTTTGTGAATATGTGTTAAGCTCAGGGAATATAATGGCAATTTCTGATTTTGTTAACAGTCTATTATGACCCCTGTGTTAACGAACCTCTGTCGATCTGGGTATCAGTGTGCTCATTTGCATATCAACACCCAGATTCATCATCTGCAGTTTAATCACTGTATGACAAAACTTGCTTTATTCTGAAGTATGGCAATGTTTTCCAGAAATGTCACGAAGCTACAAATTATACATGATATATTGGACTGGCACTGTATTTCTGGCAAATTAGACAAATAGAAAATGTGTGGACAAAATATGCACAAATTCCCACTGTAACCACTAGAGGGCAGAGCTGTATTTGTAATAAACAAACTTGCTGTAAATTAGCATTCTTGTCTAAATTTCATTTCCATTTTAAAAATAAGACAATATCATAATTATAGTACATAAAGTCAATAGTTGTTGCTCAAATGATTAGATCAACATAAGAATACTATTGTATTGTTATTATTACTAATATTAGATCAATATTATACTGTCAAATGTCTTTGCAGTGCATATTATTCATGCAGTGCAGTGTTATCACTTGAGAATTACAAGTTCATCCTTCTCACTTTGCAGGAAAAGGGCATTACTTTGACCCACATAGAGTCCAGACCTTCCCGGCTAAACAGAGATGAATATCAGTTTTATATCAACCTGGACAACAAGAGCACCCCGGCTTTGGATGCGATTGTCGCGTGTTTGAGGCATGACATTGGGGCAACTGTGCATGAACTTTCCCGCGAAAAGAAAAAGGATGCTGGTGAGATTTTTGTATCTCTGTCTGCTCTACATTAATAAGTATTAAATGTTATAAATTATAATAAAAAATGATATTTTTATATAGAAGAAAATCAGTAGGGCTTTTTGAGTGCTCCAAACAAATACTATTCATTTTTTTTTATTTAATAGTTTGATTTATTTGGAAGCACTGCCTTAAGGCCAAGGCACACTATTTAATGGTAGGGACCTTAAGCAGGTTTTGAGAATTATTTTTGTATTTTTATGCTTTTTTTTCCTCCCTTTATTCTTGTTACTTTAGTCTCTTTCATTCCTCTTGTTATTTTCTTTGTTGCCAATCAGGTCTAAGGATATATAATATTTACACTGCCATTCATTACCCAGGAAAACATGCATGAAAATTGAAAAGTTGGCAAAACAAATGTCCAACCATTAAATGTCAATGGGCAATGTCACGGGCTCCTTTACGTGCTGCAATTGACTGAAATTTGCATCAAATTCTGGCCAAAAAGTTACATTCAGGCAAAACGGTATGGTAATTTGGTGAACATGCTTGACCTAAGTGAGTTTTTGCAAGTTTCAGAGCAACTTAAATGCAAACGTTTGTGAAAACTTGGCATTTAAGAAAATAAAAGGATGAAAAGCACTTATGAAGACGCTCGACCATTTCAAGTCAAGTCGCCTTCATTTGAACTGAAGTTTACACCAATTTAGGGCCACATTTTACATACATTAAAGAAACATTTTGGTAATTGTTTCGCAAACAAATGTGTAAACCTGCTGCAGAATCCCTCGGTCGGGTATTCTATATAATAGGGTGGAGAGACAACCGAAGAATTCCCCAAGGCAACTTCCGGTGGACTTGGAGCTGAAGACCAAAGCTCCATTGAAAGTCCACTGCTTTGAGAAGCTATTTGTTCACATTGTATTATATATATATATTATTCTGTATTTTTGGCTAGTCCAGGGTGCCAAGGCGGCCCACTTTGGGATCCTACATTGCCTCGGAATATAGAAAACTGAAGCTAAAGCCCTGGACTTGTATTAACCACTAAGTAGCCATAGTGCCCATGAAGGCATGTATCATGCATGCCTTCATAACCACTAAGGTAGCCAAGTTGTTAAAAAATCTAACTGCTTACTCATTATATATTATAGCTGTTTAACCGCTATGGTGTACAGGGGGCCTAACTTCCCTCCCTGGGACTCTACATAAACCACAACTATAACACTCAATCACAATTATGCATTCAATTATAAGAGCTATATAGACCAGTGTTTTTCAACAGAGGTTCCTAGGAATCCTTGTGTACCACGGGCATCCCTAAAGGGCTCCCTGCGATTTTCCAGTCATTTGAAAATTGTACCAATTACAGAAGAATTTCCAATGCATCTGATCTCAGACGCGCTATTAGAGAGGGTTGGGGTTCCTTACAATGCATCAGATCTCAGACGCGCTATTAGTGAGGGTTGGGGTTCCTTACAATGCATCAGATCTCAGACACACTATTAGAGAGGGTTGGGGTTCCTTACAATGCATCTGATATCAGACTCGCTATTAGAGTGTGTTAGGGTTCCTTACAATGCATGTGATCTCAGACGCTATTAGAGATGGTTGGGGTTCCTTATAATGCATCTGATCTCAGACGCGTTATTAGAGAGGTTTGGGAATCCTTACAATGCATCTGACCTTAGACTCGGTATTAAAGAGGGTTGGGGTTCCTTACAATGCCCCTGATCTCAGACGCGCTATTAGAGAGGGTTGGGGTTCCACATAATTTCACAATATAATTGTAAGGTTCCTTAACCAAAAAAAGTTTAAAAACACTGGTATAGAGTGTCACCAACATATTTAGAACGATGAACAGTGTTTTGCTTTGTATATACTAAACCTACATGATGCAACTAATTTGCAAGCATTTTTATTTATGTATTTCAATGTCTAATCAGAAACTGCCAAATCAATGAAGATTTTCTGAGGCATCCTGCAGTTCAAAAACTCAGTAATCCTGAGCACGGCTTTGCTTTGATTAGATAGTTCCTAACATGACAGGACTGAATCCCTAAAATTTATTTCCTTTAAGTGCAATGGGCTTCGGGGCTTTAGTGAAGTTTTCAGTAATTCCAATTGACTTCCTAAGGATAAGCTGGCGGTCAGCAAGCATTCCCTACCAGCCTCCCATGGTGTACAACCACAAGTCACGATTGAAGTCACTGACAGGGCAAGTGGGTAGTACAGACAGATGTCTGTACTTCAGAAATCTGTGACTAAGGGCCTTATAGCAGAGTACTACAAATTAAGTGTCATTTATATTAAAAGCTCAATACAGTACAGACAAAGTTATATACTGTACAATGAGGTATGTTTTTACTGCATTGCTCAAAGGTTATAAAAACCTTTAGTGTAGGAGGTAATTGTATCCTCATATCAGTTGTGTAATCATGTATAATGCCATATAAAGACTTCACCATAAAATAAACAACTGTGCTCTTCTAATGCAATTTCATGCAGAATATATATAACAAACATAGTAGTGTAACGGGTTACCCCCACCCCCCTCCCCCAATCACAGATAGGGCCCCCTAGGGAAATACTACTCTGGTTACACATGGCTATAGTGTGGTGCACCTGCTGGCTTACAGGACTCCTGAGTCTCCCGCTTGATGGTATTAAGGGGAATGGCATCAGGACTAGCTTATGAGGTAATGCTGAGTTATACTCACTCATGGTACAGCGCCTCCATCTCTTCCAGACCCCCAGCGTAGCAGGGAGGAGTCTCTGAAAGAGAACCTCTATGTGCACCTTCTTCCTTAGTGACTCCACACACAGGACAGAAGCGATATCTTTCTTTGGCATCCTTTATTAACAGCAGACATGGGCAGCCGCCCATCATAGTGGCTTGGTCTTTTAGCCACTCATTCTCAGGTTGCCAACCCAAAGGAAGTCCCTGACCTTACACTCCCAGTCAAGGGCACTGAAAGCAGGTCTAGCTCTTCCCTTACTCCCTGATAAGAGTAAGAGGAATAGTCTTCCACACCACTCCCTGAAGGGAGGGCCACAAACACTGCCAGAGCCCTGACAGGTTGCTGGATAGACTCACCTCACTCAGGTGGTGAGGCACACACACTAAATAGAGGAAGTGCTGCATATTATATAGCTTCAGTAGGCACCACCCCTGTATCACTGTTAGTGGACACAGAGTCTGATGTCACTTCCTTCATTGAATAATATACATCACAGGAGGTGAGGGCAAACCCCATGATTACTCCTGGCAAACCTGCCCTTTAACAGGGATTATTGCACAGGAGGAGAAAGACACGTAACCCCAAAATTACACAGGGCTACAATTGCATAACAGCATAACAGAGTAAAGAGAGGGCCTTATACAAAATGTTGTAATGCCGTTGATATCTTTTAAAAATAATATTGATTTATAAAAGCTTGAAGCCCTTTAAGTTTTAAAACTGTTCAGTCTAGAGGCGCATGGGAAAACGAAAGAAAAAATGGAAGAAAAAAATATATAGTGTACTATAATATTGTTTTATAATGTGAATTCTTGCTAGAAGCCTTTCATATTAAAACTGCTCCAGTCCTGGTCATCTGATTCCTTAGCAGTGGACACCAAATACACATGACCGTAAAAGAAACATGCAATAGTGTAAAACCGTTTTATTGCACAAAGTAAAAAAACTAAGAAAGGCACTCACATAACCCTTCTGGGTAAATGACACAGATGTTGTTAAAGGGTCCGTAGAGCTGTAATGAAGGCTTCGGGCTGCAGGTCCATCACTCCAGGGATGATCCTTCACTCGGTATGCGCACGTTACTTTCAGAACTTGTTACATCACTCCCTTAGACCTCTCGCAGTTACAGATCGTCCAGAGGACCAATCCAATGTGTTCTGCTATTTGCTTCCTCAGGGGTTCTCTAAAGCACAGTCCGAGTAGCCATATATGCCCCTTACTTAACCCCTAATTCAGCTATCATCCAATAAATCCCATTACAATTCTAAGGAAATATGATACATTTACTAAATGTCTCCTATCTAATAATGCATACAATCAGTCTGTACTGATGGTATAAAATACAAAAGTACCATATACTGTAGCAACACAAAACCAATCAGAAAAAACATGAAAAAATCCTATCCATATCATTATAACAGTAAAGTACACAACAATTGTGTCCTTAGTTGTACTTCATCATAATGTAACCCTGTTATAATAAAAACCTTTAGTGTAGGAGGTCATTGTATTTATGTATGTATATATGTATATCGTTATTTATATAGTGCCATCCATATACATAGCGCTTTACAGCAGTAATACAAGTGACATAATATTATAACACATAATGGGAATAAGTGCTTGAGACATAAAAGTAACAATAGGAAAACTAGTCCCTGCCCCAAAGAGCTTACAATCTAAGTGGTAAGTGGGGAGAACTTACAGAGATAGTAGAAGGATTTTCTAGTAAGTGCTAGTATCAGCCAGCAGAGCTACCCATATGCTTCGTTAAAGAGGTATGTTTTAACAAAGGTCCAAAAGGTGGAGAGAGAGCGTGCCAGTTGGATATTGAGGGTGTAACCTCCCTGCCAGCTTCCTAGGGAAGTTACATTGGTGTGATATGTATATGGCTACGCCGCATGGTTTACCTTGACTTAGGGTGCTGGAATTCAGGTGGCTCGGGATGAGGTAGCAAGGCTGTATAAAAATGGGCACCAGGAACTTTTATAGTACAACTGTCATTTATTCGTGTCCTCAAGCACAGAAACCACTCATTCATATATTGACAACATTGCATTGTATTTTATATCAGAATACGGTACAGGAAAATGGTTCTTCCATTAGTGCCCACTCTTAACACTCGAATGGGGGTACATACAGCTCAACCCCATTATAGCGCGATCTGCTACAATGCGAATCCGCTTATAACGCGGGCTGAGCGTGGCTCCCAATTTGTGTACTACTGTATGTAAATGTTTTGTTTGTTTCTAGAGTCTGTGACATCACACAGTCCCTGTGGTGTAGAGGTAGAGCAATGGTATCAGTATATGAAAGGTCCTGGGTTCGATTCTTATATGATATGGTATCATATATAAATTCTAAAAAAATAATTATTATTTTTTTGTATAATTTATAAATTGTTATTTTACTTATTTTATCATTGAGAAATTATAAATGATACCATATCATACAGGAATCGAAAGGAAAAAACGAGTAACAGCGGTCACAGCTCCTCCATTCATCCAAACGCATTGAAAAAGTAAAAAACTTTATTAACTCAAACAGTGAACATAAGCAGAAAGATACTCTGACGCGTTTCGTCCAATAGTGGACTTTATCAAAGGAATCGAACCCAGGACCTTTGACTGCACTGTGTACTTTGTATATATTAAGTTTGTTATTAGAGTCTGCGACATCACACAATCCCTGTGGCATAGACTCTAAAAACAAGCTCTCTCCCCTCCTCCTCATCATCATCATCATCATCATCATCATCAGATCCTCTCATAAAGCTCTCCCCCTCAGAATCATCATCAGCTCTCCCCCTCATCATCATCAGCTCCCCCTCACCAGCTCTCCCACCTCATCATCAGTTCCCCCTCACCAGCTCTCCCACCTCATCATCAGTTCCCCCTCACCAGCTCTCCACCCTCATCATCAAGTCCCCCTTCCCCTCAGCTCTTTCTCTCCCCCTCAGCCCTCTCTCTCCCCCCCTCAGCTCTGTCTCTCTCTTCCCCTCAGCCCTCTCTCCCCCCGCCCCCCTCAGCCCTCTCCCCCCTCCTCAGCCCTCTCTATCTCCCCCCTCAGCTCTCTCTCTCTTCCCCTCAGCTCTCTTTCTTCCCCTAAGCTCTCTCTCCCATGCCTACCTTTGGCGGGAGGAGATGATCAGAGGTGTAGCCAGTTGAGGAGTTGAGTTGCACTGTGGCAGCAGACACCGGAAGTAAGAGAGACTTCCGGGTCAGACTGCTAGCTGGCCCTCCTGCCCTGCCATCCTTCTCTGCCTGTGCTGATTCCTCTACCAGCTTCTGTTTAACGCCGGGGCCCGCCGCCGCATACCATCTCCCCTTGCCTGTCTCTACAGCAGGGGGGGGGGAGATGGGAGAGAGTGGGCCCACCAAGAATGTGGGCCCCCAGGCTTTGCCTGGGCTGCCCAGGCTATAACTATGCGCCTGCTTGAAGCCCTTTAACTTTTAATGTTTCTAGGGTTTAAATCTTACCCAATTGACCCCTGTTACAGTACCTTAAATATAACTTCATTTAATGTTGAATACAGTTTCATTCAAGGCGAATTAATTATGAAAATTAGAGGCAGCATGGACTTAAAGGAAGAAACCATTCCTTCTTTTTATAGTGATAGTTTAATTTATTTTTTGAAACCATAACACCCTATATTAAATTAAAAGTTAGCATTCAATTAAAAGAGTGGAACAGAACAAAATTTGTGGCACACAAAACCATTCATCAGATTTTTAGGTCTTTATAGTATTTAAAGCAGTGTTTTTTACCGCATTTTCTCAATTTGTAAACCCACGTGCCATAAATGGGTAGGAAATGCCTTGCCAATGTTTCCTTTCTGTGACCTAATACGTTGGTTGTAGGAATACTGCAGGACGCAGAATTGTTTACATTTAACTTGAACAATTACCCTATTCATTCTCAGTTTCCCCAGGTTCCGATGTAATTTGACATTTAGAAGATGCAACAATAGGTGCTGTACCAATCAGGGCACATTTACACTATCGGATCTAATTGTTATGTACTTTTTTTTATTTATTTTTAAAAATGTTTTACCAGGAAGTAATACATTGAGATATGCCTCTAGTTTTCAAGTATGTCCTGGGCACAGAGTTATAAAAAAATACATGGTTACATTAGAGACGCAAGTGGAATATTTGGCTTTAAATTAACGCAACAAAAATGAAATATTTGCGTTTATGTGTCTACGTGCTAATCTTTTTTCTTCAATGTGCACTAAGCACAATAATGTTATTTAGTCTGACATTTTGACAAAAACAGGTGTTAAAAGTGAGAGCGGTAGTGATGTCCATGTTCCGCTTATGTAAAGGATACCTACTACCACAAAATGGTATATGTATATCAAGAAGTTGCTAGAAACTGTGCCAAAATTGTATGTTGAGGTTTCCTGGGTTAAAACCTACAAAGTCGGTTCATATTGGTGCCACTTACTAAAAAGTGCTTTTATTGGTATATATCACCAACGAAAAAACGAATGACAGAGCACAAATGTTTCATTATATACATTAACAGAATGTATAATAAAATATCTTAAACTAAAAATTGACATGTGCCAATACTAGTTAAAAATGGAACAATGCACACGATTATGAAAGAATTTCAAGTATTGTTGCAAACGATGACTTTTTTTTGTCAATTTATTTGCATACAAAATAAATAATAAAAATGTAAATGGGTCATGGGACACAATTAACTATATTGAGTATTATAAGATTATTTATTTTGATCTTAATAGTATGTGTCCCTTGTAAAGGCAAAAGTATTTAAATGGATTAACATTTTTATAACAAACAGCAAAAATAAAGGTATTTTTCAGTATCACCTTACAAGACAACAGTGCATTAACAATCTCAGGACTCATTATTTACTAAAAAGAAGAAATGTCTCTAGAAATATTCATCTATTTCTACAATCACACTTCTTACTCGTTTGTTTATTGAAAAAAAGTTAAGATTAGTCTATGTCTTGAGCCAGCAAAGCAGATGTCTCGGTCAAACCAATTTGCAAGAGACGTGTGCAGGCAATGCCTATCTGATGACAAAACTCACTTTAACCTGATCTGACTTTAGGGTCTTCCTCAAATGGGAAAACGTGTGTGTGTGTGTGTGTGTGTGTGTGTGTGTGTGTACACACACACACACACATGTTTTCCAATTTGAGGAAGGAAGACCCTAAAGTCAGATGAGGTTAAAGTGAGTTTTGTCATCAGATAGGCATTGCCTGCACACGTCTCTACACTGCTTTAGCCATTGAATCCTTTGTATATCAGTATTGCTTGACCTGAAGAAGAGAGGAGAACTCTCGAAAGCTTGTCCTATGACATAAATCGTTAGTCCAATAAAAAAGGTATCACTTAATACTGAAGAACTCATTTATTCTGCACTATCGCAACTGGACTAACACGGCTATTTTCTGCTTTATATATATATATCTAAATATAATACATCAAAAACAATAGATATATTAAATATTGTTGATCTCATATAAAACTGTTTAATTCAAAACAGAAGAAGAAAATGTTTTCTTAACATATGTATAAAGTATGTCAATAAATGCTTAACGTAATGACATTCAGCTATTGATTTTAAATCTCTAGTATTTGGAAACTTTGGTCTGATTCAGGTTTTAAACCCAAATCCCTAAAACATACTTTTAATTAAAAAGTTGTCACATTCTGTTTGGTAGTTATGGATATGAAGTAACACAGAATGAAGCTAATGGCCCTTCACAGATAATGGATTCCCTTCAGAGCTAATGTGCAATTAGATGCACAGCATACCAGAAAAGAGCAAACTTATCCTTTGTTATAGGTTTATACCATCATAAAGGGTATTTCACGCTGTTTATTATATATACAGGCTTTACAGATCTCTGAAAAATTTAGGTGAGGTCACAAACCAAAAGTATTATGTATTTTACTAGAATAAACTACAGTAAAAGCTGTATGCACTGTTAATAAAAGTAGCCACACAGAAGTAACATTTCCAGCTCATACCATATTTTCCATAGAGTGTATGTGTCCCAAAACTTTGGCATTTACCATAAATTGATACATTGAATTTTGCATTAAGCAATGAAGCTAAAATTAAGTATATGCTATAGGATTGTGGATACATACAATACTGGTGCAAAGTGTATCACTATGTAAATAAGTTGCTAGACCATAAAATAAAACTCACCTGTGTTAACTGTCTCTTTGGACATAATAAAACTGTAGACCTAACAGACAAAAAATGTAATCCAATTATTAAATATAATTTTATTAGCGTCAAGAAAATGCATACGTTGCCACTTAGTATGCCTTGTATAAATTACCTCCACCCTGAGCTTCTTGACATTTTCAATGGATACAATGAATGCAACAACAGATATGGAAAACAATTCTGTAAAATTATTGAATAAATGGGAAATAATGTATCCGTACATTACTAGTACAAAGAAAGACCATGTTTATGGCCTTCCGAAATATAAACGGGTATATTTGGGACAATTCAGATAAAGAGATTTGTTTATGGTCCCTCATACTTTATCTCGGGTAATTCTCCCATTTTTCCTTCTCAATAATTACCTGTAAATGAAAAAAAAAAGATCCTGGGGTAGCTGTATCACTGTAAAGAAAGTGCACATAGAAGTTTGTTTTGACACATTGTTCCATTTTCTGCTTGCGTTCGTGTCAAATATATGAAAGTATTAAATAAATGTGACGCAAAGTGTTAGCCAGAAATGTTTCCGCCACCTCAGACCTGGCGCATTATTTGGACGTAAATACAAGATACAAAGTGACGCAGTGAGACACCGAGTTTTCTACATTATAACCTGCGCGTCATGTAACTCCTCCCTAACTCCTCCTATTGGCACTCCCCAAATCACAAGGTGACGCAAATAGAGCAGAACTTGGAGCAAAGACATTGATACATTTACGCAGAGTCAAAAAATGCAAATGACGTATTTACATAAATGTTGCTCCAAATTTGCTATGCTACATAACCCCTCGTGTCCTGCTCCTGCTTCTGATAGAAATATACTCAAATGACTGCACGTTCTTTTTTTCTTCCTTTATATTGTCTCTTTTGTTTATATTTCTTTTTTTCTTAATATATATATATATATATATATATATATATTATACATATTTCTATATATATGAAGCAGGCACACCAGCTCTTGTAAAAAAAAATAAAAAAGTTTATTAACAAAAATGAACACTACGGCTGTCTCTGGAGCCTTTTTCAAGACTTCTGAAAGTCAAAACGTTGATTTTTGTTAATAAAGATTTTTAAATTATTATTATTGTTATTATTATTACAAGACCTGGTGTGCCTACTTCTTCTCTATTTGTACTACTTTTTTGTTGTAGATTATTGCACCCTAGGCAGTTTATTGTTAGTGGTGTGCCCCTAACTTGATAAACAATTTGAGATAGATAATAAAAACATATACAGTAAATGCCATAAAAAACAATAATAATTCAAAAACAAAAGGACCCATCACAAGGTGATATTCAGTCGAGGAAAACCTGTATACCAGACACACATTTATATGCAAGGGGACTAGCTCATTGAGGGGAGAGAGGACAGGTGATTGTGTAATGTATAATCACCAAATATAGTCCATAGGAGAAAACTGAGATATTTAGGCACTTCCAGTATGTTAAATGTACATAATAGTACTCTGTTTGATCTCACCAATTGAAGTCCATGAGTGGTAGTACCAGGGAATCTGTCAGCTGAGCCTCCTAAAGGAAGAAAGCCACGATATTGCTGAACCAGAAGTTAACTGCAAACATGTTCACTCGCAACTTCTGGATCAGCAATATCGTGGCTTTCTCATTTAGGAGGCTCAGAACATTTTCTGGGGTTGGGGGCGCATCGTCAAATGAGGGTCAATTGGCAGCAATGTGTTACCATGGCAATGCATCATCAAATGACGCCGCCGTTGCCGGAGAGAAGGTAAGCCGGAGGGGGGGAGGGGGGTTGCGAGCACAAGAGGAGAGCAGGCAGGGGGGTGCAAACAAAAAAGTTTGCGCACCCCTATGCTATAGCACACTTTATTGGTACATGAGTGCTTGTATGTACTGTAAGTAGTAGCGTGACCCTGTAGGCAAAAGACCATCAATAAAATAGAAAACAATTCATACAAGAACACTGAATTGGTGCTGGGGTTTTAACTAACAAACTTGTAAAATCTAACTAACTAACACTCAGTGCAATTCACTGCAAACCTATAGAATGACAGAATACTAATGCACATCCTGACCTCAATGCGTTATTTAAGCACTATTGTCTACTTGTTAATTCATCATAACAGAGGATTTCATCTTAAATTACATTTATGTCAGTTACCAAGCGTACTACATACAGTACTCTATTTCAATATTTTACATACAAGCAGATATGGGCTAAACTATAGCAATTGATTTTTTTGCATTCTTTACCAAGACTCACAAATACTGTACATTGTGGCTTTTCATACTGATTTTAGCTCATTTCCTACTCTACCTTTAAAGATTGGTTTGTGCTTACAGTATTCATATACAAGCTACAAAAATAGCCTATTTGGCACTGTTTCAAATTAATGTGTATGTGCTAATCTGTAGAAATTAAGCAATCAAAACATTTTTAATGAACTAGATTGGATGCTCAATGTATGTATTTTACTGATCCGTGTTTCTACATATGACTCCCGATAATTTCATACTTTCACATTATTGTTTTCAAGTCAATTACTTTTTTTTCTTCAGATTTACAAGATGCAATTTGCAAATTGCCCTTTCCTCTTGTGATGTGTCCTCTGTGGAGAATATCATTATTTTACATATTTTCTTAATTAGTATGTACCCTAGGGTTTGGGAAACTAACTAAATATATTGTTGGTGTCACAAAATACGCAGACATACATAATGTAGATATCATTGTATGATAGGCATACAAGGGAACATTTACTAGTCTAGTCTCGCTAGTAGTAACCGGGATTGCACAGATGCTTAGTTTGAGGAAGCCCTGAGGCTCTCAAATGCTTCTGAAATTATTTGAAAATGACTAGACGTGACTAACACAGCTATTAATTAATTAGCCATAAATATGACCCTTGCTACAATGATCAGTGTAGACTCTTTAAAAATGGTAAATGCTTTTGTTTTGTTACCTCACAAACAAATAGCTAATTATCATTGTATTGGGTATTTGACCCCTATTTAATTTGGTTACAACCTGGGTGTCCAGCCCAAACTCATAAAATGCTTCTTTTATACTAAAAATCCAAATCAATATTTATTGGTCAAGAGACAACAAGTTCCCTTCAGTTGTCACTAAGGGTCAGAGTTAAACCAGCTTGCGCTAATGATTTATACTTGACGAAGAAGACAGTCAGTCTGCCATACTACGTCTGCCAGAAATAACCATGACATTTATGCAGTGTTTTAAAATAAATCAATTATTGGCTAACTGAGTTAATTTAGATTTAGCGATAGTATAAGCTAAGAATGAGACGTGGTTTATATTCCGGTCCAGCCACGGAAATTCTGTTTGTGGAGACAATTTTCTATGGCTTAATTTTATCTTTAAATCAGAAAATATACACTGTAGCATTATATTATCTAAATTAATGGATGGCAAGAAACGAACAACAAGTGACATGGTTTGTAAAGGAAAGACAGACATTCTACTTATAATTTAATGTAAAGGAGCCAATGTACTTAGTGTACATGATATTTACAATTGTTTATTATGTCAAAATTGTAGTGCTTAAAATGAAGTACATTCCTTGATCATATGTGCGGGATATGTACTGTATGAAGGTCTTATTATGTGGCTTCTTCCATAAGACTGAAGTTCATAGCCTGAAATGATATTTGATTAATTGCATACCTGGCTGATACAATTACATTTAAAACAGAATTATGTGTATTTTTATTTCATAAATAGTATTAGTAAATTAAATTATTCGTTTCGTACATTTTATAAAGAAGACATACTGTAAAAAGAATACATTTTGTTTAACATATATAAAGAAACAGCTGTGCTGTGTAACAAATGTTTTTGTTGATACATAGCGATTTAAAGCACTTTCTGTTTCTGCTCTAACAACATAAACAGACTTTGTAGGATTTATGCCAGGTACAACTTGCCTGACGATTCTGACGTCGGTTCAACCATTTTTTATTTTTTTAAATGTACCAGTCCATGGGAGCTCCTATTCCAAATTCAACCCTCCAATCGGAGTTGATAGAAATCCAAATTATTTCCCCCCAAAGAGATAAAGAAATGCTAACCATACAGAATACAGAATAATAAACCATACAGAATAATAAAAAAAAAATGGAGACAAAAAGGAAAAGAGAAGAAAAAATATAGTGTAGTATGTTTGCCAAACCATTTATATTGAGTATTTCTAGTACTGAATCTCACTCATTTACACTGGTACTGAAGTAAGCCAGGAAAACACTGAGCAGTACGTGGCAGAAGGGCTCAACCTCTGCGACAGGCTTAGTATCTAATGAAATTTGTTTTGGGTGCACAGTTACAAAATGTTTGTACATAACATTTACATATGTATATCATGTGCATCCCATTCATGTGTATGTGTGTGTGTGTGTGTGTGTCTGTGCCTCTACACCACAGGGATTGTGTGATGTCACAGAATCCAAAGACAAACTTTACATATACATAGTACACAGTGCAGGCCATTGAAATGTGCTGTAGAGGTTAAGTATATTTATAGAGTCTGTTTTGTCACACCAAGCCTGTAGTCTAGAGGTAAAGAATTGGTACCTGTATATGAAAGGTCGAGAGAGAGAGAGAGAGAGAGAGAGAGAGAGAGAGAGAGAGAGAGAGAGCGCTCAAAGGTAAGTAAGAAAACTTGTATTCAAAAATAAACATAGCACAAACATGACCAATGTTTCGGTCCTCGTGGGACCTTCTTCAGGGTGGTGCTTGAGACTAATGGCCAGTGAATCCCTTAAATACCCCCATACCCCCCACCAAAATGACTCAACCAGAGTAGCTGATTGGCCGTGCATCAAGTCCCGTGATCAGACCCAAAGTCGCTGATGTCGCACAATGCCCGTCATCAGTACAGACCCTGGTTGTGAATCCCTTCTTCTACATGTGCACTATTTTTTATACTAGTTTCTTTGTTAATTTTTTGGGGTTATAGTTGCTTATCAGAATGTTCTATTGAATGTAAAATGCATTTTCGTTAATATCATACAGGTAAGTGTGCACTAGCAGTAAAGCTACAGGTATAGTCCTACTTTTGACACATTGCCACAAGCAACATTAACACATTGTATTGTCAGTATGAATGTTGCCCCGGCCAATGAGACCAAAGTGTGCCACTTCGACAGAATAGATGTCAGCTGTACTTTATATAAAGTCACAAAAAAATTGGATTGTCATACAAATAGGTATAAAAGACTGATCTAGATAAGAACTCCTGCTGCAACACTCTTCTCCATCTTTTGCTTCAACGATGGATCAATCAAGCTTCTATGGATGCAAGAACCTTCTAAAGGCTGTACCAGTTACAGCACTAAGGACCTTAAGAAACCACAGAATACTTTACGATAATACCAGATGACTCATGACCCCTGAAAACACTTGTACAAAGAATTAAGTGGAGAAACTACAATGGCATGACTATAAGACCAATCTGGAAGAAGAATAAGCTAGCAAGAACATAGTCATATAATTCCCTGGAAAGCAGGTTCTACACAAGGTACACAAATCACCATGGTACCCAGCTCACCCCCCCCCCCCACTTGGACTCATTGTGCCTCACTCCAGACCAAGCTCACCCCAACTCATATGCATCACACTCCACTCCAGATCCAGCTCACCCCACCTCGAACCCATGACCGAGCTGCAGCCTAACTGTAACTGGTGCCTTGTTCAGGGATAGTGTGGCATTCTGTGCAAGAATGAGACTCCTGGCGAAGCTGCTTGACAGAGAAACATGTTGAGTTTGCTTCAAGCCCCATCGGAGACCCAAGGAGGAGGATCTGTGCAGAGGGAAGTATCATACTGGTTGCCAGCCGATTGATACCGGATCCGGAAGTGACGTCATTGGATGATACAGTCCCGCAGAGTGTGGTGAGAATGCGACTCACCTCAATTGTGGGAGCCAATGCCCTAACATCATATGTGCCTGTTTTTACTGTGTTTAATGTAAGCCTCATATTTGAAAGGACATCCTATGTTTATAAATAAATTTTTAAGTACCATCTGCACCATTATCTTTCTTTCCTTTTTGAGGTCACCAGAACGAGTATTTACACGTTCACCTACACCTGCCACAGACTTGGATATGCCTTTATTTATCGCTGGTTTGTGAGTATAAACTTTGAAGATATACATCAGATATATCCATTGCTCCTGCGTTACTACTCTATGCCTATCAGCCCCCCTTTTCCCTCCCCTGCTACTGAGAATGATGACCTGCAAGAAAATGGTATCACAGAACACTTACCTGTGCCTGTTTGCGAAAGCACACCTGTGGCACCTTAACCACTGAGGCGTAAACACATCTGTATCCCAGTCCATGGGGATTCTGTAGATGACAGTCTTCTTTCCATAATAACCAGGTAAGCTTTACAAATAGATGTTACACTCTGTAGGGGACAGCCACACCGATTTGCACAATTAATATTCCAACATCATGTGTATTTTCAATGCTATCAGAGTTGGCCAGACATGTGAACTTTGATGGCTCCCATGGTAAGAAGGCTATACCAAACAATTTGAGGAGAGCTACATGGGATATAGTATTAATACACTACTGCAGAATTCAAGAACGTGAAAGACACAATTAATGTACTTTTACAGCATCTGAGGACTGTGGGCTGGACTAATCAGTGACTGAAACTTAGGGCCTCATGCAGTAAGGCCCGATAAAATCTTTTCACCAAGTGTGGCGGATAGGTGGGGATCGGCCTTTTTTTGGCGATTTGCCCTCGCAGTATTCAGTAAGGGCCGAATCCTTCCGATCCCTGCCGAAGCACTGCGAAAGCAAAGCTGCCGATGAGCCTGTGCCGATACAGGCTGGCTCCCGATAAGCCTTCCGATAGGCCTTGTCTGCCGATAGATGTTTTCAGCAGAGAGAGACAAGCTGCTCTCTCAGCGCAAACATCGGCAACAAATAAAGTATTTTTAAACAACTTTTATTCATAGTGTACATGTGCAGGGGGTCTCCGGAGTTGAACCGCATTGGTTTCAGGTCGGGGTACCCCCTGCTCCCCGAGATACAGGCCCCTTTATGAGGTGCCGGTATCCCTCTGCATTTAAGAGTCCCGATCACGTGACCGCGGCATGTACACAAAGCAGAGGGATACCGGCACCCCCTAAAGGGGCCTGTATCTCGGGAAGCAGGGGGTCCCCGGACCTAAAACAAAAACACTTCAGCTCCGGAGACCCTCTGCACATCTACACTATGAGTAAAACACACACATCAATAAAGACTCGTTCCTTACCTTACAGGGTATCTGCTACGGTAGTGAAGCAGCATTAATATTTATTTAATAATACTGTACAGTGAGCAGGGGGTCCCCCGAGCTGAACCGCATCACTTTGTGGACCAGGGACCCCCTGTTTCCCGAGTTACAGGCCCCGGAATGTGTCATCGGGTGGCAGTGTCGCCGCCATCTTTATAGCGTCCCATTCGCGACGTGCCCGCTATAAATATGGCGGCGACACTGTAACCGATGCCCCAAACCGGGGCCTGTAATTCGGGAAGCAGGGGGTCTCTGAGACACAAATTAATGCGGTTCAGCTCAGGGGGCCCCCTGCTTCCGCACAATATTATTAAAAATACATAAATGATGATTCATTACCATAGCGGATAGCCGCTAAGGCAATGAAGGGGTTAAGGCAGAATAGCATGTTTATTGGGGACATTTGCCCCCAATAAACATTGCAATACACAACATACAACCCCTGTGTATGTAAAATACATAAACAACAATAAATACATTAAATACATATAGTACTCACCACCCATGTCCGGCTGCCACGATGAAGGCCGTCCTCATCTTCATCCTGCCCATGCCCCATCCACTTCTGCAAAACAGACACAATAATTAAAACATCCAATGTAATGTCCCCTAACCCCTTAATCACCATAGCGGTTATTAACCGCTACAGTCATTAAGGGGTTAACCCACCATCACCCACATACCCTCCCCCACTAACCCCCCCAACCACCCTCACCCACTACCCACAGGGGAGTCCTACCAAATACCCTTGGGGCCAATACCCCCTCCCCCAGCACATACAGTACAATAATGTGCCAAATAACTATTATCCACATAGGGATAATACATTATTTGGCCATTATTAAACACATTAAATACCATAATAAAATAAAGAAAATTGTACTAACCTCATCAATAAGAAGGCTCAGTCGCCAGCATCATCCTTGGGGTCCGTTGCCAAAATAATAAATAGGCAATACATCTCAATTACATTAACATACAAATGAACCCCTTAATCACCTTATCGGGTACTAACCTCAAAGGTAATTAAGGGGTGAAGCCATCCTGCAATGGCAACACCACTTATGCATAACATCCTCAATGAATTAAAAAGCAATTTCCTAACCAAATCTCATTTAATCATTCAATCTGAAGGCTCAAATGCCACTTAAAACATTGCTTTTACAGTGTATACATGTAGCATAACATGTAAACTACATGTAGACGCTGCAAATCAATGTTAACAATACAGTAAGCCAACTCAAATAGCCTGAATCACAAGAACTATATTATGTAAGCAAATAAAGTCAACATCAATGAATAAACACACATGAATTACATCCCTAAACAATTAAAATACCATCCATAACAATTACACAATTAACTATAGCTATCATAACAGAGAACAAGTTCAATACATACTAAAAAGGACACCAACATTTACAATATACTAAAGAAAGCCTCTCCATAACCTACAGTACAGCATACAGCCCAAAACTTACATCTCTCTAATAATAAAATACATTTAACACACATCTATGCATAGCAGCATAGCCACAATCATTTACAATACAGAAAATCAAGCTTTAAAAACACTATAATTTCTTACCCTGTATGTATATATCTCTCTAGACATACATACATACATACAGTGGCAAGAAATGATATGTATAAAAAAAAATCAAGACATGAAAAAGCAAAAAAAAACACAGTTACATTAAATACATTTCTTTATTTAACTTACCATTACTTGCCCCCACCGACTCCCGTTGATCAGCTTACTCATGAACCAATCCACGAACAGGAACCCATAAAATAAAAAAACATAAAATAATAAACATTAAAATAATAAAACACGACAATCCAGGGGTCTTCTAGTTGTAATCCATCTTCATCTGTATTCTTCTACCTTCTTCCGGGGTCTTCTTGCCGTCCGGTGCCACGCCCTGGTCTTATTTCTTCAGAGGAGGTCCTTCCTCCTCGGCGTCTGGCTTCAAAATGAGACGACATAGGCTTTTAAAGGCCTATGACGTCACATTTTCGTCATATGGTTCCCACGGCCCTGATTGGGCCGTGAAAACCATGTGTTTTGGCTGATGTAAATAAAAATGATGACGTCACTTAAAGGCAATGACAGCACAGCCAATCAGAATGGCTTTGCTGCAATTGCCTTTAAGATGACGTCATGAAAAGACACATGGCCGGACTCACATGGTACGGCAGCCAATCAGAGCGTGGGAAGTCTATCCCTACTCTGATTGGTTCAAGTACCATGTGACAGAGGCTTGGGGGAGAAAGGATGTGACGTCATTGAAAGCCTCTGTCACATGGTACTTGAACCAATCAGAGTAGGGATAGACTTCCCACGCTCTGATTGGCTGCCGTACCATGTGAGTACGGCCATGTGTCTTTTCATGACGTCATCTTAAAGGCAATTGCAGCAAAGCCATTCTGATTGGCTGTGCTGTCATTGCCTTTAAGTGACGTCATCATTTTTTTTTACATCGGCCAAAACACATGGTTTTCACGGCCCAATCAGGGCCGTGGGAACCATATGACGAAAATGTGACGTCATAGGCCTTTAAAAGCCTATGTCGTCTCATTTTGAAGCCAGACGCCGAGGAGGAAGGACCTCCTCTAAAGAAAGAAGACCAGGGCGTGGCACCGGACGGCAAGAAGACCCCGGAAGAAGGTAGAAGAATACAGATGAAGATGGATTACAACTAGAAGACCCCTGGATTGTCGTGTTTTATTACTTTAATGTTTATTATTTTATGGTTTTTTATTTTATGGGTTCCTGTTCGTGGATTGGTTCGTGAGTAAGCTGATCAACGGGAGTCGGTGGGGGCAAGTAATGGTAAGTTAAATAAAGAAATGTATTTAATGTAACTGTGGGTTTTTTTGGTTTTTCATGTCTTGATTTTTTTTTTATGCATATCATTTCTTGCCACTGTATGTATGTATGTATGTCTAGAGAGATATATACATACAGGGTAAGAAATTATAGTGTTTTTAAAGCTTGATTTTCTGTATTGTAAATGATTGTGGCTATGCTGCTATGCATAGATGTGTGTTAAATGTATTTTATTATTAGAGAGATGTAAGTTTTGGGCTGTATGCTGTACTTTAGGTTATGGAGAGGCTTGCTTTAGTATATTGTAAATGTTGGTGTCCTTTTTAGTATGTTTTGAACTTGTTCTCTGTTACGATAGCTATAGTTAATTGTGTAATTGGTATGGATGGTATTTTAATTGTTTAGGGATGTAATTCATGTGTGTTTATTCATTGATGTTGACTTTATTTGCTTACATAATATAGTTCTTGTGATGTCAGGCTATTTGAGTTGGCTTACTGTATTGTTAACATTGATTTGCAGCGTCTACATGTAGTTTACATGTTATGCTACATGTATACACTGTAAAAGCAATGTTTTAAGTGGCATTTGAGCCTTCAGATTGAATGATTAAATGAGATTTGGTTAGGAAATTGCTTTTTAATTCATTGAGGATGTTATGCATAAGTGGTGTTGCCATTGCAGGGTGGCTTCACCCCTTAATTACCTTTGAGGTTAGTACCCGATAAGGTGATTAAGGGGTTCATTGGTATGTTAATGTAATTGAGATGTATTGCCTATTTATTATTTTGGCAACGGACCCCAAGGATGATGCTGGCGACGGAGCCTTCTTATTGATGAGGTTAGTACAATTTTCTTTATTTTATTATGGTATTTAATGTGTTTAATAATGGCCAAATAATGTATTATCCCTATGTGGATAATAGTTATTTGGCACATTATTGTACTGTATGTACTGGGGGAGGGGGTATTGGACCCAAGGGTATTTGGTAGGACTCCCCTGTGGGTAGTGGGTGAGGGTGGTTGGGGGGGTTAGTGGGGGAGGGTATGTGGGTGATGGTGGGTTAACCCCTTAATGACTGTAGTGGTTAATAACCGCTATGGTGATTAAGGGGTTAGGAGACATTACATTGGATGTTTTAATTATTGTGTCTGTTTTGCAGAAGCGGATGGGGCATGGGCAGGATGAAGATGAGGATGGCCTTCATCGTGGCAGCCGGACATGGGTGGTGAGTACTATATGTATTTAATGTATTGTTGTGTATGTATTTTAAATGGACAACTCCACTATTATCCATTTGTGGATAATAGTCATTGTGCCCATTACTATACTGTATGTTAGGGGGGTATAGGTGTTGTTGGGGTCATATATATATATATATATATATATATATATATATTTATTTAGTTAGTGTGGGTCTGGTGTGTGTATTTTTTATTATTGTGGGTAGTGGGGGTGGGTGAAGGGGGTATTAGCCCCATCGGTGGTTGTTTAGGGCTTGCGGGTGGGTAGCGGGAGGCCTTAACCCCTTCATGACCATAGCGGTATTAACTGCTACGGTCGTGAAGGGGTTAAGTGCCCGCGCAACCCCCCCGCAAGTCCTAAACTCACACCCAGGGCCAAATCCCCCCTTCACCCACCCCCGCTACCCACAATAAAGATGGCACGGTGGGTTAACCCCTTCATTGCCTTAGCGGTTAGCCGCTAAGGTAATGAAGTGGCCTTTAAATGCCTTTTTCCTGCCTCGGATGCATGCCGGGGGTCTCCGGTGCGGGTATCAGCTCCGGAGACCCCCGGCATCAATCACAGGCAGGAAAAAGGGCTGATTTTTTCTAAGTGTCGCCCCGGCTGATGCTTCTCCTCCAGCAAGTTGCCAACTTAAGTTGGCGGGCTGGATTGGCCATAAAATCTCCAATCTGGGGTGCCGATCAGCACCGAAAAGCTGATCGGGGCTTCCTGAATTCAGCCGCGTTTAAAAAGTGCCGATAAGTGGCTTATCGGCAGCCGTCTCCCGATAAGTTCTTATCGGGAGGAAAAGTTGCCGATAATTCCCACTTATCGGCACTTACTGAATCAGGAAGGAAAAAAATGGCTATAAAATGCCGAAAAAGCCTTATCGGGGCTTACTGCATGAGGCCCTTAGTGATGAAAACATGGCATGTTTGAATAAATACAGTTTTTAGTTTAATTTGGTCAGGTGCTGTGCAATTGTTTTGCCATTGTTTTAAACCTTGGTTTCATCCTTGTTTCGCAGATTCTGAAGGTTGAACAACATCAACACCTTGTTCGTGTAGAAACCACACCCAGCGAGACAGAACATTACTATTGGATAATTAAGGTAATGTATGCATTCCATTCAATTGGCATACACCTATACCACGCATTTGCAATCAAATGCAATGAAACACAAATGCGCTGCAGTGTTCTTACACTGCAGCACAGATTTATTAATTTATTAATTGATTTATTAATGCATCTATTTCTTCTCAATGATCTTACAGGTGATACAGTACAAGAGACAGCCGGAAAACGATGTTGCAGGAAGAAGATTGTATTATAAGTCTTTGTTATTTCTCTTTAGGAAACTCTAAAGGGGAATGGGACCGCTCATCCTATAATGTACATTAGGTAATTAGTATGGGCAGGTGCTTTAAGGGACAAAATGGCATATATTGTCGGTGTGATCCTAGAAGGATCAAAAAGAATCCCCAAATTTTAGCACTCTCTGCCGGAAAATATTACTCTGGATAACAGTGATCCAACAGGAGTAATTACCTGTATATAAGTGTATAGGGAATTAATAGCCCTAGTCGTACCACTAAGTCCAAAGAAAAATAATAAAGTTTTATTCAAGTCAATACTTATTAAAAACACATACACATCATACAAAACTTGTTAAAAAAAACCCGTTCGGAGGTGGCTGGAGTAGGCAGTATTCTTGTTGGATTGTCTCTATTAGTATAATCCTGCTGACTCACATACATCCATATCGGTATTGTCTATTGAGAACCAAAGTAGTATTGTGATCCTGCAGAGGGTATACGCTATTATGAACTGATTAGTATCAGACAGTGTACATACAGGCCAATAGAGTATCTATTTGTATTTACACAGAAAGTTGTCCTATTGATGTTACTATATATCAGAATGTGTACTAGTATTGAAACATTCTTGTATACAGATTAGCCATATATGGATGTAGATCAAAAGCGCATAGTAAAAGGACAGACTGTATTATTAGTTGCAGGGATAAACCAAGTGATCACGGAAGATCATGCACTCGGTCTGTGTCAAGACCAGGCAATATTATTGTATTGCGTGTGTAAACGTGCATTAATCAGCTTAACATATGTGGAGCAATGCTGTGTGGCTATAAGAACGCTCTGTTATCGCAGCGGATCATAGGCTATACCCGTGTGCACGGCGAATCATACACTGGGTCTAGGCAATATAAATATATAAATCAGTGCTGTATGGTTACAAGCAAGCTCCGTGATCGCGGCGGATCATGGACTGATTAGTATCAGAACCCCGCCGCAAATACAAGCCTGTCTTCCCTCGATACACAGGATCACTGGATGCTGCCACCTCCGATGACGTCAGCTACTGACGTCTATTTGTCTAGGAGTCATGACTCCTCCTCCCCTGAAGAAGCGTAGCCTTACGTGAAACGGTCGTCGGGAATAGATTAGATTTATATATTTATATTGCCTAGTCTTGACATAGACCCAGTGTATGATTCGCCGTGCACACGGGTATAGCCTATGATCCGCCGCGATAACAGAGCGTTCTTATAGCCACACAGCATTGCTCCGCATATGTTAAGCTGATTAATGCACGTTTACACACGCAATACAATAATATTGCCTGGTCTTGACACAGACCGAGTGCATGATCTTCCGTGATCACTTGGTTTATCCCTGCAACTAATAATACAGTCTGTCCTTTTACTATGCGCTTTTGATCTACATCCATATATGGCTAATCTGTATACAAGAATGTTTCAATACTAGTACACATTCTGATATATAGTAACATCAATAGGACAACTTTCTGTGTAAATACAAATAGATACTCTATTGGCCTGTATGTACACTGTCTGATACTAATCAGTTCATAATAGCGTATACCCTCTGCAGGATCACAATACTACTTTGGTTCTCAATAGACAATACCGATATGGATGTATGTGAGTCAGCAGGATTATACTAATAGAGACAATCCAACAAGAATACTGCCTACTCCAGCCACCTCCGAACGGGGTTTTTTAACAAGTTTTGTATGATGTGTATGTGTTTTTAATAAGTATTGACTTGAATAAAACTTTATTATTTTTCTTTGGACTTAGTGGTACGACTAGGGCTATTATTTCCCCATACAGTTATATACAGGTAATTACTCCTGTTGGATCACTGTTATCCAGAGTAATATTTTCCGTCAGAGAGTGCTAAAATTTGGGGATTATTTCTCTTTAGGTTAATAAATATTTAATAATTGATCAAGTTTTAATCTGTTGGTTATCTGAAGCATTCCTAGCAAGAGTGTATGGGAATAACGGGGGGGTTACATGACACAGAACAGTCCAAAACATGCATTATTGTAGCGATAGACTTGGAATACTGTGCATTGAATTTAAGTTAAAGACACACTAGCACCACCTATCGTTACTGCAAAGTACTACAGCAGCCGCAGAACCCCATTTGGCAGCTGCGGTCACGCTGCCACAACATGCGACGTACTTGGTTTCGCATGTTCACGGAAACAGTAAGTCTTGCTACATCTGTAACAAGGGTTTCAACAAGGTACAGGAGAGAAGTGTATTTCAGAAAAATAGAAGTGCAAAAACAAAGTGATTATGCACTGAAGCTGGAGGGTGGCAGGTTTAGGGGAAATTTTAGTTAGTACTAGAGATGGGTGAACCTGTCAAAATCCATTCCACTGATTTTCTTTAGCTTTAGGGGTCCAATCTGATCCGTGCAATAAAATCCAGAGGCGGATTTCGCTCTCTTAAGTTCGGCAAACTCCTCTGAATCCGCCAGCCGACTCCGGTCACACGACTTCTGCGGAATCTGTGGCCAAAATACTCCAGATTATTGGAGACTGAAATCATAAGTATTTATATTGCCACTCCCACCTCCTGCCTGCTTGTTACACAGGTTCTGGTGAGGGGATGGTGTGTAAGACTGGAAGTGGTGGGGAATAGTGACAGAGAGAGAGCTACAGTAGAAAGATTTTTATTTTTAATTAGAGAGTTTTTGTTTTATTTTGTTATATTTTGTTTTCATTTGTTTAAAATTGTTATTACGAGTGGTGGTGTGAGATTGAGGAGCAGTTGTTTATCAGGTTCAGTTGGTAGTGTGGGCGGGACAGCAAATGCAGCTTTCGGCTTACCAGTGACATTTACTGTAGGTACCAGCCATAGGAGAAGCCGTAGTACTGTGACCTCGTTGTGAGCGTGCTTCAGGAATATGCTGATTCTACTGCTGTTCAGCATGTGTGAAAGGAACAGGTTGTGTTGGCAAATAGCTCTGTCTTAGAAGAAGCAGGTAGTAATGAGCGTTTGCAGGCTAGTCCTTATTTGGTGGAGAGTGAGTTAATGTTAGGGTCACCTTTGTCAGCAGCTATTTCCTCTGTGTCCTTGACGTTATACGATTCTGTCTGTATACTGATGGAGACTGATGATGCTTCCTGAGCACAGGCCCAGATATTGTTTGACTCCCGAGGAAGCGATATACAGCGGAACATGTTGAGTCTGGCTATCTGGTGAAGCAGCAACATCCAGAGTGGAGGACTAGTACTGGGAGAAGTGCCACTGACGTCATCCGCGTCATAGGGCTGTGCAAAACGTAATATATCAAAAGTGGCACTCTATTATAAGCTTTAAACACGTGTTAATCCAATATTAACATATAAAACATAAATTGAATAAATATAAGTGATACAAACAAATCCTTGAATGCTGCTTTGACCCAGTGCAGGACTGCTCTCTCAATCCCAGGTGAATATGACGACGTGGTTTTACCCAGTGCAGGACTGCTCTCTCAATCCCAGGTGAATATGACGACGTGGTTTTACCCAGTGCAGGACTGCTCTCTCAATCCCAGGTGAATATGACGACGTGGTTTTACCCAGTGCAGGACTGCTCTCTCAATCCCAGGTGAATATGACGACGTGGTTTTACCCAGTGCAGGACTGCTCTCTCAATCCCAGGTGAATATGACGACGTGGTTTTACCCAGTGCAGGACTGCTCTCTCAATCCCAGGTGAATATGACGACGTGGTTTTACCCAGTGCAGGACTGCTCTCTCAATCCCAGGTGAATATGACGACGTGGTTTTACCCAGTGCAGGACTGCTCTCTCAATCCCAGGTGAATATGACGACGTGGTTTTACCCAGTGCAGGACTGCTCTCTCAATCCCAGGTGAATATGACGACGTGGTTTTTCCCAGTGCAGGACTGCTCTCTCAATCCCAGGTGAATATGACGACGTGGCGTCATAGGGCTACCAGATCTTGGAACCTGGAAGTGATGAGAGCGGAAGCAGCTGAGGCCTGGAGTGGGTGAGAGCGGGACTCACCTGGCTCCCGGGTGTCACGGCGGCATCCATCTACATCTTTAATTACTGTACCATGTTTTAAATGCCTACCTTAAAGTAAGCCTGCATTGTAAAGGGGTCTATGCTGATAAATGTATACCTTTATGAAATACTGTCTGCAATATCCCAGTCTCTCTTCTTATTTTTGGGTACTGCTGAACCAAGTATACATCCACCCACATTTGTCACAGTTTTGGATATGCTATCATTACTCCTATAGTTTGTGAGTATATATATTGGAAGTTTATTGCAACACCTATCCACCTTGTTTTGCCATACTGTTCTATGTCCATTTCTCTCCTTTTCCTTTGGTGATACATCCCCCGCTCCCCTGCTGTTCTGGATGCTGACTGTGGAGGGCATCAGAACGCGTCCTGTTTTAGGGTTTCGAGTGAGGAGTATACTGTTCATATACAGTATATATTTAGTAATTATTTTCACTGAAATCACTTGATTTCACTGTTTTATAGTTTATTGGTTAGTGCAGGGGAGCGCAGACTTTTTCCCCTGTGCCCCCTTGCCGGCAGTTCCCCTCTCTCTGCGCCCCTCCCTCTTACCTCTGCTCCTGCATCGGCGTCATGATGTCTCGTTGCCATGGCGACGCGTCTGAGAAGTCGCCGCAGCCAAAGTAAGTGAGGTTTACAGAAGCCTCCGCCGCTTCCCCGGCACTTAATTTAAGTGCCTTCGGGAAGCGCGCGGGGCCTCTGTACACCCTGCGCCCCCTGAAAACAATCCACCAGGGGGGGGCGCCCCCCAGTTTGCGCACTGCTGTGTTAGTGAGTCCCATATCCTGATTTTATGTTAGACACTGTTATTTTTGTGTTTCACATTCACTTCCATAACATATATGAGAGTTTTATTATATTACATTTCACTTAACTAGTGTTGAGCGCCATACCATAATTCTTTCCAGATATTGTTTGAACAGGTGTGCAGCAGCACGTATTGCGTGCGCAATCAGGTCAGGCTGGTGTCGAGGTTGTCGGAGCTGGGCCCAGTTCTAGCCTGTTGTGGTCCGCCATGACGGGTTTTGAATCTGTGACTCATGATCTGGTTTCAGTTGCACCATCTCAGTCTTGTATGCCCAGCACCTTTACTGCTGCTCTAGCTTAGGCACAGGAAGCATTATCAGGTGGGGATGTGAGGGTTCAGGATATAGAAGCGCAGACAGGAGGAGTGGGTAGGGTAGCAGAGAGCACGTCAGTCAGTGGGAAGGTTGCGACTGCTGTAAGCCCGTCTGGTCCAAGGAATGCATCAGTCCAATATGGAGAGAGTGAGGGTGGTGATGGTGCCTACAACGCAATGGTTTAAACCACTATTTATTTACTACTCCTCCCATAATAATTCAGTTTCTGGATTCGGAATCCGGATTCGTCGGTGAGATTATTTTTTTGATAAAGGGGAAAAAACTGAACCTGCCTTTTTTAAACTAGTCTGTGGCTGAAAGGAACTGTCCGTTCAGTGCAAATTCCGATTTTGGTGACAATTTCAGCCATCTCTAGTTAGTACTTCTTCAGGGAGAGGGGGGATGTACAGTAATTGTGTAAAAGCCTTCCTACAGAAGTACTGAAGCACAGGTTAATAGGATACGTGAATTCAAACATGCTAGGGTTAGATATAAGGATATCCTAAATATGAAAAAAAGACATGGATCAAATAGGGTGTGAGGTTTTACAGCAAATAGAAAAATGGGAAAATAGGTGATTGTTCTAATTTGTTGTCAAATTCTATGTTTCTAATGTCATATCATCATATAAAGGGCACAAAACCCACATAATTCACACATACAGGGGTATTTGTGTTCCCTTTTAGTGATCCATGCAGTGGTGGTCTGCCCATTAGGCCCGGGCTAGGGCGGCAGAGTTTGGGGGCGGCAAAAATGTCCGCCCCCATATACAGATGCTGCGCTCTTGAGCCTATCGGGCCTGATGGAAAGGCACTTAGCTGTGGTGGCCGCCTCCTTGCTGCCGCCCTCCTTCTCCTTCTGAACCGCAGCAGCAAATGACCCCGCGGATGTCACCAACGTCATGGCAACGTGGCAGTGCAATGTCAAATGATATCACGATGTTGCCATGGCAACGTGACACAGTGTGATGTAACGTTGGTGACGTCCGACTCGTCATTTGATACTGCGATTCGGAAGGAGGAGGGCGGCAGCAAGGAGGCGATCACCACATGTAAGTGCCTACGGGCGGCGGATCTTCAAATCAGCCACTGGATGCATGTACTCATAAATTATGATTTAAAATATCTGCCATATATTGATCATATATTGGGATTTATTAAGTTAAGGATGGTATACATTTGAAGATTTGATACATGTGTTTACATTCCCCCTGAAGAGCTGCAGTAAAATGTGTACACAGATGGCGTGTACCCTGTTTTGATTATGTGACATTTGATGCAGAGTGTTTTTCCCTTATCCCACAATATATCATTTATCAGTATTTTTAAGTGTGATTATTCCAGAGCGTGAGCTGAAGAAAATAATTGTACTTAAACGATTCAGATATTCTGAGCATGATAGCTACTCTTTTTAGTACATTTCACACTACTAGGGTTACTCTTCAGTATATAGTCCGATATGGGCGTTTAGGTCATTTTCGGACAAAAAATTATGAATAGCCTTCTATCTGATTTGAAAATGTAAGAACTCCCATAGGCTGTGCCCTCTTGTTTTTCACATTCTGATTCAAAGGTAAAACAATATTAGGGGACCAAAAATGTGCTAACAAAATAGTTAGTATTGTTACTTTATCTTTTTGGTGACTTTATGTTGTTACTCTGAAGATTTCTTCTATTCCTGGTATACTGTCCGTTTGTACAACAAGGAAATAATGTATAATCCAGAGGTGGCCCAGTCATAATTAGATATCGGGAAACCTTTGTGCAAGTTCACAAAAAAGTTGAGAAAATAAACTTTTCTTGAGGATGTGGTGGGACTTTAAATAAATAAATAAATTATTCCACCAATGCTTTTCTATCTTAATGCTTTTATTATTTTTTTCTCACACTTGGTTTCATTCTATGACTTTTCCCTTCCTGTTTCATTCTAACCTGTCTTACCCTATCATATGTACTTGATTTCATGTAGCAGCTCTGCTGCAGGTGAGTGAAAATATGGTTGCTGCTATCATCGCCAGGGTTGTAAATATATTACCCTGTACTTATTGTACATTTACTTGTGCAGTTTTTATGTGTCTATATTTTTACCATCACACCAGCCGGTATATACAGAAAATATTTTGTACTCTTTTGTTGGCTTTTTATTTAATTTTTCATATATTTTTTTGAGTCCCAAACATATTTCAATATAGAAATAAAAATAATGTCTGTATTGGATACCAACCAAATGTTATTTAGTGTGTGTTAAATGTTAGAGCTCAGGGTGTCATGCCACACAATACAATCTGGCCCTACCACACAATATTACACCTTACCATCCCACTTAGTAGATACTTCCAGCATAAACAACTTATTTGTAAATTTACCATGTTAACCAATTTTTAAGTTTGTCCAAAATAATTGTTTTAGAACAATACAACCTCTTACTAAAAACTATGATATCAGGAGGACAAGTAATGAAAAGACCATTTTAAATTTGATAATTGTTATATACAAAATGAACACAGTCTATAAAAATATTGATATTTGTTGTTTCACATGCTCTGAAAGACTTGGATAATGATAATAACACTATAATTGCTGGGATGTTTTCAGAATGCATTTTTATCATGCTAAAGCCTGTGACTATTGGGGCATAAACCTACTTTTGCCCATACATATTTCTTACCTTCGGGTCTCCCTGGCCTATCCAGAACAGTTCAAAGTACAAACTACCTCCTTCACCATACCTAGCTGGGCCCTCATCTATCTTCACAGTAAATCATTCTTCACGGCAATGGCGGTCATCATGTAACTGGTGATCAGCCACATAAGCTTAATTAAGTAAGATTTCATTTCTTTTTTTTTTTTTTGCAGTTCCATGGTTTCCAAGGACCATTCAGGACCTGGATAAGTTTGCCAATCAAATCCTCAGCTACGGAGCAGAACTGGATTCTGATCATCCTGTAAGCATGTCTTCTGCATTACATATACCCGAATCTTGTATCTGATTTCCATGGCTATATTCTTGTGTAGAAGTTGATATAATATTACTATAAATTGTATCTCGTAGTTATGTTGCATTTGCAAATGCATTAACATATTATTTTCCTCCTGTAGTAAGGTTTAGCCCTTTGCAGCTTTATAATGTTTCAGTATTTTCGAAGTTGAGGATACATACAAGTTGGATAACTTTGGGACATTTTTCTGTTTTAGATACTCCGCGTCACTTTACTTGCTCAGTTCACATTACATTGCTCTCAACTTTTATAAACTTTTATTATTTGAATGCGCAAACAGAATGGATTCCTTGTTCAAATGTGTAGTTGAAACATTTTAACTAGCATATTGCACAAATGTAATTTAATGTTGCAGAAACATGTATGATAATAACTTTAAAATCGCTATGAAAGGAATATATTACCTCCAAAATGATATATCAGATAATGTAATTGAAGAACATTAGCTATTTAATATCACACCCCTTAGCATTGACATAGTAGCATAAATGGTGTTTACAAAGAAATAAGAGAACAATACAAAAATAACAAAAACATTGTATTATTATATCACCATGTGTGTTATTCTGCATCAAGATTTCTCATCATACCATGCCTATTTAGCATATAACTAACTGTATGTAACGGTTTTAAACAGTAACAGTGTAACACTAAACCATGATCCTACACTTATTGTCCAGTATAATATGTTTATCAGTCATTTCAATATTATGAGTCCCTCCTTTTGCCATAAATAAACATTTCCAGTGCTACAAATCTCTGTTGCAGGCGATGATACTGTTTTTGTGAATTCACCTGCAATGTACAATTATTACTCACGGAAAGACTTCAGCGTTTTTAAGGAGCAATGTGTTTTATGGGGAAAGCCCAATTTGGAGACAACAGAAAAGCTCTGCTTGGTTATAAACTCAAACAAGTCGCCATCTGTGAACATGTGCATTATACAGCTAGACGCCCTCATCTACTTTGTTATTGCAGAGATCTGATGAGCTGCTCAGGTGTTTTTTTTATACAGTATGTTGATTGCTTTGGAAAACAAAGCACCAACATAGAATACATTTATGAGTAAGATAGTGGGATACATTCATACCTCAAAAATGGTGCTATTACTTTAATTGAGATAGTGTAATTATAGATAATTAGTCACTTGTGTACTGTGGTCTAATCCAATATGCATTAGCCATTGTATGCCATGATTCATGATCTTCAGAGTAATATTTTCAAAAGGAAATGAAAGGAGATGCAGAAATAAACAAATTCCACAATGTCATCCAAAGATGTCAGTATCTGTGCATCCGTCTTTTGATGAAACAAGAAAATTTGCAGCGTATGATTCCGAAATCCCTTCTGTTTCCATGTAAATAATAAGACACATTTTTTTTCCATTAAAGTTTAATTTTCAGCTGTATTGCAAACTACTGTTCTGCTTCTCACTTATTTGCTGGGAAAAAAAACATTCAGACTACCTAACTCATAGGGGGCTATTCATTTAACTACAATAATGCCACTTGGGGCGCTATTGCACAGAAACTGCCATTTACACCAATGAGAGTTTCCATGTGATAGGACCCCATTTGGCTTCAATTTGAGTTTCAGTTCGATAGTGCAGATTGGGGAACTATTGCAGTTTAATGAATAACCCACCCCATAGTAACATAATAGCTGCAAAACCAGGGAAAAAACTGGCCCAGATTTATTTAGTGAAATTCCATGTGGTTTTTATGTTTCATAATTCCAAGAGACGTAATCTACTCCCATAGATACGACTATTATAATAGATTAGGATTTGAAATGCTCCATAGTGCATTGAAAGGGATGTTCTCTGGAAATGTATTTATTTGCCTGAACTTATGTAACATTTTATACACTTTACATAAACCATCTTCCACTATATCAGCCCCTAAAACAGATATTTACATGGACAAATAAACTAAAAATCAAAACAGACAAATGTGGCCGATCTTTCCATTTAAAATGGATATCAGCGCATAGAATATTTATAAAGGAATGACATTAAATGACAGCATGTGCTAAGACAATATAATATAACATACAGTATGCTTGATAAGCTAAATCAAATCTTATTCAGGTCAAATGCCCAGTATTGGGCCGTACAGAAGTCCCAGAGAGTCCAGGAGGCAATTTACTTAAGTGAAGAAGTGACAACGTGCCTATTGAATGCGAAATGCATTGGATTTTTTTGGGGTCCCCCTTGAAGCTATTTTTTTATGCTTTTGTGTAAATCTTTGTTATTCTTTTCAATATAATTGCTTAATTTTTTTAATTATTCTGTTTTGGTCATTCTTTTACTGTGCACTAATTTTCTATGGGTCGTCAAAGAACAATAGCATAACGTTAAACCTTGTTCTGTCCCGTAAATGGCATAGTGTAAAGTATAACAGACGTTAGTGATAATGACATGCAAGTGATGTGTTATCATAGCCAATCCACTAAAGTCTGTTAAGGTTAACATTACGTTATTAAAGTCCTAGCTAAAGTATGCCTTACTCACATTCCTGAAATAGGACTTTTGCAGTGTATGGGTGGCTGTAATACCACAGTTAGGCATGAGTTAAATTACATATTTACATTATTTCCTGGCATTTTTTAATCTCCTCTCTATATTTTTACTCCAGCAAAAGATCTGTTTTGGGGTCTGAATCAAAGTAACGCCAAGATGTAAACAACGTCTCATTATTGGAAGATATCCCATGCTAATAACGTGACATTAGGCCTATTACAATGAGATGTAGTACAGATGTTGTTTTTGCATGTAATTTACTCTGTTAAACCATGGAACATAACGCCTGTTCCTGTTCTAGGTAACGTCACGTTATGAGCCCTGATTTAACAAAGCTTTGTGGCTCTAGCCTTAGTGCCATTATCCCTAATCACTAAGATATTTTCTTCAGGATATTTATCAGTCTTCTGGCTGTAAAACTAAGGCACCATAGTGTAGAAAAAAGTACCAAATTTATCAAATGAAAAGGAAACAGGTTTTTTTTCTTCGATAAAGCTATTTTAGTCCATTATTTGCATTTGTTTTTTTTTAAATCAAAATAACCCTCAAAACGTAGAAAAGTTTTTATAAACATAGGGATGAAAATACTACAATCTTACATTACTATGTGTTAATATCAGGCACTGTGTATGTAGGAAGGGCATTACAGAGGTGTGTGGTAGTAGTTGGGTAGACAGAAGACATCCTTGAGCAGAACGCAAGAGTCTGGGAGGTGTACAGTGAGAAATTAGAGCTGAGATGCAGTATAAGTCGGGGCAGAGGAGTGTATAGTCTTAAAAAAAGAGATGGAGGATTTTTAAAGAATTTAATAGGAAGCCAGGAGAGGGATTTCAGAAGGAGAGATGCTGAGACAGATTTAGGAGAGAGAAAAGCGATTCTAGCATCAATTATAGGGGACACAGGTGAGAGGCAGGAAGGCCGGTCAGTAGAAGATTAGTCGACAGGAGATAATGAGGACCTGCGTTAGGCCTGGGTCCCTCTGTATCCGACGGCGTGCGCCACTCACCAGCTCCTGATGTCCTCCCGAGTCGGCCCCAGTCCCTCCTCACTGCAAGACTCGCTGCGCACTGTGACGCATCAGCCAGCAGGGGCTACAATAGGATTGTAAGCCCGAGCGGCGTCACGTGGTTTGGCAGGGAACCAATGAGGAGGGGAGATAGCCGGCATGGGGGGGGGGGGGAGGTGGATCCTTCATCAAGGTTTTTTGCCATCTCACGAGTGCAATCCATACCCCAGGGCAAAATGGCAAAGATCCAGCAGCCTACAGAAGTCCTCCTGCTCTCTGCTGATAACAGGGTGCTCCTGGGTTGCATTTATGTTTAAATGAAGCTGCATAAAGGTTGGTCTGTTGCTCATTAGAAAATGCAATGTAAAAGCCGCATCATAACCCCGCCCATCCGACCCGTTTTGGCCACGCCCCACCGCTTCTAAAACCGGCTCCCTAAAGACCGCAGATAGCGGTGAAGTGGGGCCGCGTGCAGCGGGGACCTTAGCCTTAGAGTTTTAGCATGTTACGGAGGAAAAATCAACGGGTTTTAGCTACATTGTGAATGTGAGCAGAACAGAAGCGCTCCCAGTGACAAAATGTGATGTGATAATAATAAAATGACTGGTGAAATAAAGAAAAATTAGATTTTTTAGCTCCAACCTTCACATAGACTATGTGCTTAGTCTTTTCAAATAAGTGGTAGTTTCTTTGGATTGGTGGAACCCAGGTGATTTTATCCAATAAAGGTAAAATAGTGTTAGAAATTGACTTGCATTAGCTATATGTTGTCCCCTCTAGTAGTCTCCTCTTATGTGGCTTTCTTGTGACACAAAGAAAAGGCAGGGCATAGTGTATGTAACCCATGTTGCCCCCCCCCCCCCCCCCCGGTCGCAGATTGGACCTCTAGGGTGTAGTGAGGGCTGGCTACATGCATGTTGGTGGTGCATCCCTGTGAGGAACAGGACGGCCTGAGTCTCCCGCGGTAGTATCGGGGATAACAGGGACAGGCTTCTGGGGTATATGCCTTCATCTTTAGTGGTGGTGGTGCAGCACCTCCATCTCTGGCGACAACCTAGGGAATAGGCTGGAATCCTCCCAGAGAAGCCCTGGTCCCAGGGCGAGAGATTCCAATCTCACACACAGTCTCTTTTGTATAAAACAGCAATGTCTCTTTATTGTCCTTACAACAGCACACAGCAGCAGTTCATGCACAGCAGCAGTCCATATGCAGTGTACAGAATATTGACCTCCTCTCCTTTTCCTCCAAGCTGTATCCCTGCAGAATGGGCTGTATGGGGTTCCAATATCCCCCCGACACTCACCCCTAGGGTATACCCTCAGGGTGAGGCAAGATTCCCCCCCTCACCCCTTGAGAAGGGTGAGGGGTATTGGTCCACTTAGTTTTATCAGCTCTAAACAGGCTGGTCTTCTGCCTCCTCTCCAATCACAGGTGTCACTCTAACCATGGCCTCTCCGATCAGACACACCAGCACTCTCTGCTCCCAGGACAGAACTACTTGTCACTTACAGGAACTGCAGAACTGACTTTAGACAGCCCCACCCCTCATGATGTCAGCAGGACCTCCCCTCTGTCTCAGGCCTGCATACAGAGTCAGGGGCCTGCCTCCATCACTCAAGGCAGGGCTTGAAGCGGGGAAAAACCCATGATACCTACTGGCAGCCTGCCCTTAACAGGACTTACACCAGTAGGAGAAAGATATTTAGCCCCCATTTCTTACCGGGGCTACATGTAGTATGAAGAGTACTGTATACAGTTAAAACATAACATGTGGCAATTCCTCTCACACCTAACAATGAAAAATGGGCATGTACAGTAGTGCAAGTGCACAGCAGGAATCTTGGCAGCAGATGTTACTGGTGATGTTGTTCAGAGCCTCGAGGTCTAGTATTCCCTGTTTAACCATATTGTATTCCACTTAAAATGGGCCTATTTAAAGATGGGACACTTCTAGCCCCTGCAGAAGACCTGAAATGCCCCTCTGGCAGCAAAAGCACATCTATGGCCTCGCCAACATCTGCTAATGATGTGAACAGATAGGATTTAAGATAAAATATTGCTACTTAGATGTGAGGATAGGAATATAGAATTACATGTAATCTAATCCAACGATTTAAGTGTCCACTGCATGGTCTAATCATATATTGTTCTTGAATATAGGCCCATTATTCATTCATGTTTGCAAAAACTGATGAAGTACAACTGACATTGTTTATAATGTGAGTTTGAAACCTTAAAACCATAGCACACCCTTTAGTCAATATGTTTGAAAGATGTTTGTTTAAAGCTTTTCATTCAATAAACTTGGTGCTCACATGATCAATACACTGACAATTAATGATAGTAATGGCTGTAAGCAATAACTGTATAGGATATTGTATTTTCATAACAACCCCTGTGCATAGCCTTAAGCTACTAGAGAGTGGAGATGCACACCAACAGGAATTGCAGATGCTGGGTACACATTCATTGCCGTCCTGCTGCTGCAAATGTAACTAAAAATCGAATAGGACACCAGTCCTGATGAAGGTGTAATTTTACAGAGACACGTTGATTCTTTAATAAATTGTTTATATTTTTCTATATAGTAAAACTGGTCTGCTATTTGACATTTGCTCTCTTTTTTAATTTTTTTTTTTACAACCATACCATGCCATTTTGTTATGCACTCTCTTTCATCATCCAGTGCAATAGCATCTATTTATTTATGTAAGTGTACAAGTTCCCTTACAAACTATGTGAATGTAGGTGCACTACTGGCTAAATGTGAACATCCACATGTCTTATGATGTCATCAGTTTGTATGTGATTCCGCAGTAATGTACATAATTGAATATTGTGTTGACCCGTCTTTGAATCAGGGTATTGGGCCATAAAACCTTTGTACTGTACCATGAATCATGTCATAGTACTCACCAATGGTGTAGCTAGACATGTGCGGGCCCCAGGGCAAAAAAAAAATTAATGGCTCCCTCATGTCTCTCTCGCTCTCTATCTCTCTGCTCTCTCTCTTTCTCTCTCTCTCTCTCTTTGCGCCCTCTCTCTCTCTTGCTCTCACTCTCTCTTTGCGCTCTCTTTGCTCTCTCTCTTTGCTCTCTCTCAATCTCTCTTTGCTCTCTCTTGCTCTCTCTATTTGCTCTCTCTATTTGCTCTCTCTCTCTGTTTGTTTGTTTGTCTCTCTGCTCTCTCTCTCTCTTTTTCTCTTTTCTCTCTCTCTCTCTTTGCTTTCTCTCTCTGGTCCCCCTCTCTCTCTTTGATCGATCTCTCTTTGTTCTCTCTCTCTCTCTCTCTTTGCTCTCTGTCTTTCTCTCTCTCTTTCTCTTTGCGCCCTCTCTCTCTCTTGCTCTCACTCTCTCTTTGCGCTCTCTTTGCTCTCTCTCTCTCTTTGCTCTCTCTCTCTCTTTGCTCTCTCTCAATCTCTCTTTGCTCTCTTGCTCTCTCTATTTGCTCTCTCTATTTTCTCTCTCTCTGTGTTTGTTTGTCTCTCTGCTCTCTCTCTCTTTTCTATTTTCTCTCTCTCTTTGCTTTCTCTCTCTTGTCCCCCTCTCTCTCTTTGATCGATCTCTCTTTGTTCTCTCTCTCTCTCTGCTCTCTCTTTGCTCTCTGCTCTCTCTCTCTCTCATGTCTTTCTATTCCCTCTTATGTATTTCTCTCTTGTACTTCATTTTCTCTTTTTGTCTCTTCCTTCCTGTATCCTTTCCCTTTCATGTCTTTTTATCCCTGTGATTTAACTCTTCCCCTCCCTCCCACCTTTCCCAGCCTGTCTCTCAGGCTGCAGCTCCAGTCCAACGCTGCACTACTCGAGGCCCCGCCCCCTGACCTAGGCCCGCCCACCTGTGGAGGCTCTGCAGAGGAAGGAATTTCCCCTCTGTGCTCCCTACTGCATTTCAGGGGCCTGCCCCCTGACCCAGGCCCCGCCCACCTACAAAGGAAGGAATTTCCCTCTGTGCTTCCCGACCTCTGCAGGGAATGAATGTGCAGGCAGGGGTCCGGGCTGCCGACGGGGGGAGAGCGGCCCCCCAAAAGCACGGCCCCTGGGCTTTTCCCGGGCTGCCCGGGCTAAAGCTATGCATCTGGTACTGACCTTGTTCAGGGTCAGACTCACTGTGCCCAATGTCTCCGGGCAAGCCAAATATCCCCTCAGAACTAGGATGGAGCTGAGCCGCTCTTCTATGAGGTTTAGATCAAGGGGTCTGGGGGGACCCCCTCAATGCATGCCACAGGCTGTCGGCCTCCTGCCCTTGATGTCGGAGAACCGCCTTTTGCAGTTCTCTGGAAAACAGGCTCCAACTCCGATGGTGGAGACCTGGTTGCAGATCTCTTATCACAGGCAGTTTTTCTCCATGATTTTGGTCCTGGCTGCAGATAGGAGCACAGATGTGTTACTATACTGTAGGTTACTGTAGGTGTAGAGAGTGAAATGTTTATGGAGTACAAATGTGCTAACTAATACCGTGTGTCAGTGTGTGTCTTACAGATAGTGTGAGTATATGTGGCACAAACATAGACACCAACAAGAGGTGGGGGATACCCCCCCCTTTTAGTATATATAATAAAAACCTCTTCATCCTACATCTGCGTCGCCCCAAAGGCGGGCATCTGAAAGGGTTTCTGAAAGGCTCCTCCCATCTGCACAGAAACAGCGTTCTAAGGGTTAAGATCAGGGATTGCTTGCAATGTGTTTCGTCAGCCCCGCCCTCTTGAATTTCTATTGCTCTGGACTGCAAGACTTCCATAGCAGAGCTGAATTCATTCACAACCTCTTCAGCCCACATCTGTATCGCCCCAAAGGCCGTAACCTTTGGTGGCAGCCAAAGGGTGTGAGCCATTCGCTGATGTTACAGCTGCTCTGTTACAATCCGAAACATACCAACCTTTTTGTCCCCTGTACCCTATGTTCTCCCTTACCCTTCCTTATAAATTGTAAGCCCCTTGACCCAGGGCCCTCCTTATCTACTGTAACAATGTATGTTAATGTTTGTTATTTTATTGTTTTTTTGCATCCTCCAACTCATTGTACTGCGCTATGGAATATGCTGGCACGTTATATAAATAATAATAATAATAAAATAACTATATTTAGTCCCATAATAAAGAGAACATGTAAAGGAGAAAGAGAAGGAGGAGGGAGGGATATATGGATGGTGGATTTGAGCTGGCAAATTAAGATGGGACGGTCTTGAAATTAAAGGTCCGTATTCAATTGGGATAAATTAGTCAGCCTGAAAGCCTGGACTGAAAGTGCTACTTTCCAAATGGTAAATATAGGCTATAGCCATCCGAAATGTCCCCTGTCTAATATAAATGGGTGAACTGTGCACTCAAGTTCGAGAACTCAGCAACATTTGCAGTTTTTCTGTGATTTTGTTTTCCATATTTTCACCGTGTGCAGGAATGTCACATGTCTAATATGCAGATAACATTGATCATGTAACCTAGTTTTTGTTTTTTTTAAACTAGCGAAATTGGTGAAAAATTGGAGGGTGACAGGGCAACATTTTGTGTTTGTTTTTTAAACCCACAAAATTGCAAAAATAGTTTACACATTTCAACTCCCTAACAATCTGCATGCACAGTGCACCAACATTTTTGTTCCTTTGTATTTATACAAGCCACATAGAGCAGGTATTATTCATCTGATTTTCACAGCTCAGCAGCAGCAGATTTACCAAATAGATCACTTTGCTCTCAGTGAGAGTCTTTACATTGACAAAGCTGCTTTTCCCACCAGAAATACTCCCATAAATAAACCCCCATTGTGACATAATAAACAATATTCTAGTACACGTTTTTTGTTAAGAAGCCTTTCTATTGCAGTTTACAATGCTGATACTGTTCATTACATTTAGCAGAACTGTACTGTGATGGGCTGATAAATAATAGTAAGAACTAACGGTGGTGGATGTCTGGTGTTTTGTCTTTACACATTTTGGGGGTTTGCTCTATTGGTTTTGCGGTAGGTTGGGGTAGAGCTGTCTGAGGGCACTGAACTCTGATCCTCCTCCAAGCCACAGGTGGGACATCAGATGATCAGGGGTGGTAGGAGGGGACCTAAGCCAAGTCAGAGGCAGAAACATGGTTTTGGTTTGCGTTCTATGACCACTGGAGTTCGCGATCCTTGGATTTTGCTTTAATCTGTTAAGCTTTCATAAAAATACAGAAATTGAACTACAGTACGTACACCTGGTCTGAATCCTTATGTCAGCTTTCCTTATGACCTTGGACAAATAACTTTATTTCCCTGCACCTAAAGCATTAAAGTGAGGTTGTAGTCACTTTGGAGCTGGGAATCATTGCGCTTGCAAAATGATATAAAAATGCGCAGTATGCAATGTAGTTTTATAGAGAATCTAGAACGAATGCATTTTTGTTTCTTTTATTTCAGGGATTCACTGATGCAGTTTACCGTGCCCGTCGGAAAGAGTTTGCTGATATTGCTTTCAATTATAAACAGTGAGTTTTTAACATACTGTATGGAGTGTGGGAACAATCCCTGTGCCAATGCTCTAGTCTTATGCGGTAGATAGAGACAAAATGACTACAGGTATGTGATGTCAGAAATTAGGGAAATAATTGTAGTAAGATGTCCCAGGATATGTATGCCCGCTGCACACAAAGATGCTGATGTATCAGGCCAATGACAGTGTGGACGATATGACAGGTAGGGGAACAGAGAACAGCGGAAGGAGAGGAAGTGAACCGGCAGCAAGAGACCCACAGCCGTAAACCCGCGTTGCTGGTAGCTCCAAGCCTCACAGCTGAATAGCCCCAAATAAATCCTGCAGTAGAAAATTAGTGAAAAAGGGGCTAATAATATAAATTGGTGAACAATATAATGGTACAATTCCAATAGTCTTTGAAGTCTGATAGGCTGCCTAGCGAGTCTAGCTGATTTTCTCCACAACCAGAATGGATATGATAACAAAAAAGACCTGTATGGCACCAAAGATGACAACCCAAAGTGGACCGCAAACAGATAGTTCTTCCGTGGATCCTTCCCGGTGTGTTATGCTGATGCGTGGCTCCAGAATATTTTCACGGCACTCCAGCATACATATAGATAATAAAGGCAAAAACAGGGCAGTAAGTGCATTATCTTTAACTACTTAGTCCAGAGAATGCAGTACTACAATTGTAATGGACTGAACACTTCAGTGCTAAGATAATATTCCATAAGAATATTATCTATTGGGTTAGTAAAACAATAAAATACTGCAATCAAATATTATGCTGCAAAGTGAGCTATGTTGTATAATAAGCTCCAATGAATCCTGATAGGACCAACTCTCAGGCAATGTTAAAATTGAAAACCTACTTACAATTATCCCCTCGAACTTGCGTCTTGTAAGTAGGTTTCTTTGTGACTGGAATCTCCCGACTGTTCCTCCGTGTCATCTCAGATCGACGGCTGCACGCCTGGGGATCAAACTGTCCCTGCAGGGCTGCACCTGATGACATCACCGCTCTCCGAATTCAGCTACGGTGTCCCTTAGAGTCCAAAAATCACCCTACGCATTTCAAGACCTTTGTCTCTTTATCAGAGATATTGCAGATGATCAGTGTAAGCTGATATGTATACCCATACTTCTAATTTACTTAATAAGTAAATTATTTTAAATATAATTTACTTAATAAACTCCTGATAGTGTTCAATTAATGTCCACCTAGTATAAAGTCCACACATATCGAGACACACATGACAAGGTACTTAAACATCAGATCTAACAAACAGAACATACATATTAACATCCAATATATTTGTACGCTCTTAATGACATAATATCAACTTGATCATATAAACATATTACGTTGACTGTATGACATTTGTACGTATGTTGTAAATAGTGACAGTACAAAGAAGAAGAAGCAGGCACACGGTCTTACTCAAAAGGAGGTTTAATATGCCATAAAGTCCAACATTTCGGCAGTCAAATACTGCCTTTCTCAAGGTGAGCTTTCACCTTGAGAAAGGCAGTATTTGACTGCCGAAACGTTGGACTTTATGGCATATTAAACCTCCTTTTGAGTAAGACCGTGTGCCTGCTTCTTCTTTGTACTGGAACATTTGGGACTACAGGAGCTCCCCAGGACCAGCGCACCAGCAGCTAAGTACCCCACCTCTATTACCATTGATATTGAGTGCGTGTATCATCCTCTGTCTGTAAATAGTGACAGTTAATGTGTGAATAACCTATTCTTCCATAATTGTATATCTATCTTCAAATTAGTACAACCTAAATAAGCCCTAATCCTCATACTAATGAATTAATTCTCCTTATATATGTTTTAAGACCAATATTCATGATTAATATAACTTTCAATATTACTTCAGTATTAGTACAAGTCAATATGTATACATTTATTGATTTTATTTAATTTATACATAATCATTATTGCTGCGTCACTGAGTGTGACTTGGCTGATAACAGTTAAAAACAAAAAATCTTCCTGCAGGAAAACATATCTCAAAATATGCCACGGCATCCTTATATTGCAATGATTGTCTATAATATTCAAGACTATTCTGACCAATGCTCATGATAGACACGAAGAATATGTCTCCTAATAGCTGCTGTGGAAACATATAAAGGCGGGCACATGATACAGCATCCAAATCAGATTGGAGTTGTACCATCTGACCTGAAAATGTGACGTCACAGGCCATATATAAGACCTTGACGTCTCATTTAACAGGAAGAAGATGACGCGACAACATCCGTTGGGACTTACCATGAGGTTGGATTGACAGATGAAGAAAAAAGATAGAACATTATAGAAAATAAATAAATAATGACAGATGAAGAAAGAAGACGGTGATAGAAAATAGAAGAATTTTGTTACTTGTTCTGGATCTTCAAGGTGGATGGCGTTGTATTGACTTTGATGTCATCACGGTTCGAGAGCTTGCAGAATTGCCGAGATTCGGAGGGCCAACGCTTCTAAAGGCAAAAAAAATATTGAATATATCTAATTTTATTTTTACAGGTTTTTTGATTGAATGTGTTTCTTTTAATGTTTTTCATTGCCGATTGACAGATAAATACAGTGACAGACAATGCATTTTTTGGTAAATGCTTGTTTTCTATTGATTGTTATTTTTTTTTATTTCGGTTTATTGTTTGGAATAAATTTATTTGAATTTGGATGGCTTGTTTTTAGTACACTTTAGGATTGGTTAGCAATTTTAATTATTTATTTTGTTGGCTACTGGATTTAATTAATTGTTTTGTTGGCTAGTGTTGTAAATTAATTAATTGTTTTGTTGGCTAGTGGTTTTGTTTGTTTAATAGTTTACTTGGATAGTTGTTTATTTAATTGTATTGTTTTGGAATAACATAATTGTTATAATTGAGCTATTTTGGTAATAGATAATTATTTGTGATGTGTACTATTAGGCTATTTAGTTATTTTATTTTTGGGGTGTTTAGTGCTTCTGTATTTATGTGATTATTGTGTATTTTTGCCATTCATTATTTGTATTAGTTTGACCCTTGAGTGATATACAGGCATACCCCGCATTAATGTACGCAATGGGACCGGAGCATGTATGTAAAGCGAAAATGTACTTAAAGTGAAGCACTGCCTTTTCCCCACTTATCGATGCATGTACTGTACTGCAATCATCATATACGTGCATAGCTGATGTAAATAACGCATGTGTAACAGGCTCTATTGTCTCCCCGCTTACGCACAGCTTCGGTACAGGTAGGGAGCCGGTATTGCTGTTCAGGATGTACTGACAGGCGCATGCATGAGCTGCCGTTTGCCTATTGAGCGAGATGTACTTACTCGCGAGTGTACTTAAAGTGAGTGTCCTTAAACCGGGGTATGCCTGTAGTGGCTTATCAAGTCCATATTATATGGGTATGATATACCACTGTACCAATCAATGGGTACAGGGTGGGTATAGTGGTTCTGGGGTTAGTGCTTAGGCCTCCCGAGTGGGTAACGTGGGATGGGGGCTAACCCCTTAATTACTATAGCGGTTATTAACTGCTAAGGTGATTAAGGGGTTAGGGGCCATTAGATTGTATTTTTTATTGTATTCTTTCTGGCAACGGAAGACATGGACCTGCAGTATGCTGATGAGGATGCCCTTCATGATGGCAGGGGGTAAGTTGAACGTTTTATTTACCTTATTTATGCTGGCTGGCTAATGTTTGATTTAATAATGGGCAAATTAGCTATTATCCATATCTGGATAATAGTTGTTTTGCCCATTACTATACTGTATGTGTTGGGGGGGAGGTGTATTTATTGCAATGTATTCCACTTTTTTTTTTTTGCAACAGAATTCGTACCGCAGGCCAGCGGGGACCACCAGAAGGCCCCCAGACACCCGTGGGAACACCCGAGGGCCCCATACACCTGCAGGACCACCTGGGGGCCCACGAACACTCACAGGGACCACCCAGGGACCCCCACTGGCCTCTGGTATCAATCCTATGTATAAAAAATGCTTTTACAGTATGTGGGGGCATAGGAGATGTGTTTTGTATTGGTGGTTAGTACATATTGTAATGTTTATTGGGGGCAGAGGGGGTGAATGAAGGACCAAGTACCCACTTCACTCACCCCCCTCTGCCCCCAATAAAACTGCTTTTGTTCCTTAACCCCTTCATTGCCTTAGCGGTTAGCCACTAAGGTAATGAAGTTGCCTGTAAATGCATTTTTATTGCATGGGATTCATACTGGGGGCCTACGGTACTGATATTAATGGGTATCAGCTCCGGAGACTCTCGGCATCAATCCGATGCAGAAAAAATTCATTTTTTTTTCTAAGTCCTCTCTCGCCGCTTCTCGGCAGCTTCTCACTGCCTTCCTGCCAACTTTTCCTGGCGGGATGATTTTGAGAGAATCTCAATTCTAGAGCTGCAATTAGCCTCGATAAGCTAATTGGAGCTACTAGCATTGCACGAGCTTGAAAATCAGCCGATAAGGGGCTTAGCGCCACTTGTTTGTTTTTTTTTTCCCTCTGAAAATAAGTTGACGAAAAGGGCTTTTATCAGTGACTTATTGGGGCTTACTGAATAGCAGTAGGCATATTTGGTGAAAAGGCCCCGATAAGTGGCTTATCAGCGCTTAGTGCATGGGCCCCTACGCGTTCTGTACTATGTTTGAAACTAAAAAGTAAATTCCTATAATTTAGATTGAAGTATATTTTGAACTGTTCTAGTTCATCTGGGGTGCCTCCCCAGACAAAGATTACATCATCTATATAACGCCGGACTAAGTAGTTAAAGATAATGCACTATTAATTAGTGCATTATTTGTATGTGTGATCCACTCCTAGAAGAAAACACTGGTCAAAACGCGTAGGAGTGGGATCTATCTGCTGGACACCCTCATATTCTCCCCTAAATTCTGGAGAAACATGTATCTATATCCTACTTCTTCATGATACTTCTTTTGCAATGTTTATGCATTTGTGTATTCAGTGATTGCTACTTGAGTCTATCTGACTGATCATACAGTTAGACTCTATGGGACAGTTTTCCTATGTTGATTTCTAATCATTCTCATGAGATATCCAATCTCTTATTGTCACATAGCTTATAGCTATTACACTCCTGATTTAACATCTATTTGGATTTAGTACTGTTTCTCATGATCATTTGCTGTTAGACCAATATAGTGAGAGGCTTTTTTATGCCATTTACTGCTCAGCAAGGGAAAGTTTTTTCTATCCACTATACATCAGAATACTGTTGAATGTGTTTTCTCCCTTCAATATACGGGAGTTTTTTCATTAGCAGTCTGGTTACTCCTGACTTGGATGGACTACACACTTACATATATAATTATCATCACAAAATAGATAGATGTGTTTTCTCCCTTGTTCATATGGGGAGTTTTTCTCAATAGTAGAGTGGTGCTTTGTGACATTGATGTATTATACCAACCACAGAAGCACTAATTTTCCCTCCGTTTGTGCCGTCTATTTGCTTTTCCCCTCTCACTTTAGCCATCCTTTATAATAGCCAATTTAAAATACATTTTTGCTGGGATTGAGCTCTGTCGTGTACAGTACAGCTTTTGATACTATTCATCATCACAATATACTGAAGACTTCCAGTCTTAGGAATTTCTAAGAATTGATGTACTATATTTGAGGATTCGTGTGGGGTGCCCGAACGGACATTTTAATCCCCCCTTGCACTTGTTTTTATTCATATGTGTATTTAAATAATATGTTGTAATAATTTTGGTATACCTGTGTGCTCAACATGGGATTATTCTCTTTTGCATTTTTATATCCACGTCCAAGGAGCACCACCAGCTAACAATAATTAATGTTTATATGCCGGTTTAGTTGGGGTACCTTTATCTTTTCATATTGTGGATGCGATACCATCTTGCCTTTTTCATTAATATATACTGTATGTATATATATATATGTATTTAATATGTGTATGTATATATATATATATATATATATATATATATATATATATATATATAGTGTGTGTTTCAAAGGTTTTTGTTAGACTTGGGGCATTCATAGAAATGATAGTCAGAACATAACTAAATAGCACATTCAAACGAGTCCCTTTATCTTTGTAGTGTAATTGTGCACAATTATCAGATGCTACTACAAAGGCTCTGAATACTGAATAATTCAGCTTCTGGTATTCTGAAAAGAGAACAAGAGGGCTTAAATGACATTGAAGCACACACTTTTTAAAGAATGAATCAGTATCTGCCTGTTCTCCCCCCACCCCCCACCACTGTTTAATCTATTACATTTATCAATTCTGACCCAGCTGCAGCGAGACATTTAATCAAAATAAAGAAAATAACACAAATATGGTGTTACTTTTATATAATTTTAAGCCAACCAATGTGCTGCAGGTGCATAGTGAAATACACACACGTACTATAAGTACAGCAACTGTGCTACTTACAGGCATACCCCGCATTAACGTACGCAATGGGACCGGAGCATGTATGTAAAGCGAAAATGTACTTAAAGGGAAGCACTACCTTTTCCCCACTTATCGATGCATGTACTGTACTGCAATCGTCATATACGTGCATAACTGAGGTAAGTAACACATTTGTAACAGGCTCTATAATCTCCCCGCTTGCGCACAGCTTCGGTACAGGTAGGGAGCCAGTATTGCTGTTCAGGACGTGCTGACAGGCGCATGCGTGAGCTGCCGTTTGCCTATTGGGTGATATGTACTTACTCGCGAGTGTACTTAAAGTGAGTGTCTTTAAACCGGGGTATGCCTGTACAACTTTAATCACCAATTTATTTGCAAGTATAGACTTCAAAATCAACTTCTAGACAGCTAAAAAATGCACAATAAAACAAGTACACGTTCATTTTCACATTACAAAAAGTTTCTGCAATCTTAGTAGAACCTATTAAACATTCAATGACATTAACACTCAGGTGTTTATCTTCATTGCCAAATGTAATATTGGTTGACTGATTTTTTACATTTTATTTTGACTTCATATCAAATTAAAAACATGATCTTATTTTAAAAAAAAAATGCAGCACCTTCAGGGTACATTACCCTCTAAAAATAGTTTTTATTTTCTAAAACAATATAGCAAATTGAATCTGATGATGCTTAACAGTATGTCTACTGTGATAATCTCACTGCTCTCAGGGGGCCTGAAGAAGAGCCAATAAACAGCAAAGATAATACAGCGAGGAGATTCTGAGAGAAGAAATTGCAAGTATAGGTGGTTATTTAGTAAAGTCTAGTGGCTGCAAAACTGGGGAAAACTCAATGCAAAATAATTACATCCGATTTATCAAAGAAAAAACTTAAATGGCTTTAATTGGGATTCATTTTATTTGATAAATATGGCGTTGGTATTATTTTTTCACTGGTTGCGCCCCACTTTTGCAGCCAGGAGATTTTAGTAAATGCATATGTAGCGCTGGTCATTTTATCCATTAACATGTTAGGGTGTTAAATAGATAATGCGCTTTTTATCAGAGCGGCTCTATTCAGAGACTGGGGTTCATCAAGCTAACATGCCATGTATCACACACCATACCAACGGCAACTGCCGTTTAAGTCTCGCGGCTTGGCGAATCCTGTCCAAAAAGCCATAACGTGCTTCAAAAGCCATGTAGAAAATCCCATGAGTCATGTCCTCCAATGTGTTAACAGTAGCAGTAAAGGCTGCTGAATCTGTAGACACTAAAGAGTCTCCTTCCTACATGGTCAATCCATAAAAGTAACATTTCTGTTTGTCAGTAGATCTTGAGATTCATTGTAATAACATTGTATGCTTGCCACTCTTTCATACGATTTGTTTATCTCAAATTTGATTTGGTGCAGTTTTGCACCTTTCAGTGCCATGTAGTTGGCTGCAAGATGTGAGTCATTATGTCATAATCATGTTAACCCTTTTGCTGCCCTTATGAGGTGCCCTATAAGTCAGGGTACAACATGCCATTAATGCTCATCTTCTAGGAGCAGAGCGCAATCGGAATGGAATTGGAGCCCCTGCCACTTCTATTCATGCCACTGGGGGGTTGGTTGATCATTACACCCAAAGTATCACATTGTCCCAATCCCAGATGACCGGTGGCACCGGAGTGTGAAACGTTTTCTGGTTGTCAAAAGGTTTCAACAAAAATGTGCCTAGAAAAAGTGATAACACAAAAAGGTGTGTTCAGTTTTATGCGGAGGTATCTCTCCACGAACATATCAAGGACTGTTGAGTGAAGTGTATAAGTCACTTGGTACTTTACAAAAATAGACTTTCTAACGGACCTCTGTGGATCTGGGCCTTTGCGATTCTCTACTTTCGTATCAAAGGCTTCACCGTACAAGCTGTGTAATAACAAAAGCTCTAGGGAAACACATGTTTAAATGTGTAGGAAGCTAAAAGCATCATGCTCATTGCGCTTATTTGATGGCTATGACCCTGAATCAAGTTGTATTTGACAAGTGACAAATGGATGAATATAGCAGGTATGAGGGACATGTTGAAGACATGCATGCTAATGCATTCGTGAGTTTTGTTGTGTTTGACATGAACCACTCCATGATATCAGAATATATATATAGATATTTAGCTACATACAGTAGTAGGTTGAAATAAAGACATACCATTTAGTTTACAAAAGAAAATGTAGCTATATTCCTATATGGCTAATGATAGTTACATTGAATTAGAATAATATAGAGCACTATTTTTGATCTGGCTCTTAACATTCTTCTTCCTGAAGCAAAGAATAATATAAACATAAGTGCCTTTTAATTTCATCCGTATCCTGGAACCATTCTTCTTTATTTTCAGTGGGCAACCAATCCCTTGTGTGACTTACACGGAGGAGGAAAGAAAAACATGGGGTACGGTGTTCAAAGAGCTGAAGACTTTGTACCCAACTCATGCTTGCCATGAACACAACCATGTGTTTCCACTTTTGGAAGAGTACTGTGGATATACTGAGAATAATATTCCACAACTTGAAGATGTTTCCAATTTTCTGCAAAGTAAGTGATGCAATTAGTTTAAAAAAAAAAAGATGTGTGTGATGCAGAAGGGAAAAGTTGATGTTAGACAGCAAGTTTTACAAAAATTTATAATGTTTTGGGAAATGTTTTTTTCACTTCCTAGTTATTGTGAACAAAAACTCTGTAAACAGAATGTCATCTCTTTTTAACCACTTATTATAATTTGTCCAAATAACAATATGCTAGAACTGCATACGTTTTGTTCCCAAAATGCACAGGCACTAGGTGCAAATCAAGACAGCAGCACAAAATAAATGAAGTGATCTAGATACACTGAAAACCATGATTGAATATGGTTCATACATTCGGGTGCCATGTTTTCATGCCATGTTACAAAAAAAATGGTTGCATCAACTGAGGCTAATTGACACACCATGGGTTGGGTGCTCATATTTTTGGGGGAATTAACTGATTATTTTTTTCTGGAGCATTTTTACATAAAAATAATTTGCAGTATTTTACCAAATAGTAGTACATCTCTTTCAAACAGGGTTTAAAAGTTAAGGTGAAACAAGAAAGACTTTGGAATAAAATTTCATTAAAGCAAACTAACCTCCACACTTCAGTACTTTAAAACGGTCCTCTTATGAGGCTTCAGCATCACACCGAGTAACTTTGCCCTTTGTTGTTTTATATGAAGCTTGCACTGGTTTTCGCTTGCGCCCAGTTGCTGGTTTGCTGTCCTCACGAGATTTTTTGGCTGGATTGGCATTCAGGGTTTTTCATTCCACACAATATATTCGACATGGGTCGAAACCCATGTACACACCTGAACCGTAAGTGATTTTCATTTACTTTCTTGCTTTCTTTGTGTTGCTGTTCTTTCTACTGCGTGCTATAACGTAACTTACCAACTTTCCACAAAGGGAGACAGGTTTTAACCGCGTTCAACAAGAAAACAGTGAGAATAATCTTGGAAAAGGATACTTATAGTAGATATGGAGAAAAGGGATGGAAGTGTAGAAATAGCAAACTAAGAACGATGTTGGTGATTGAATATATTTTTACTCCAATTTTTCTGTGTGGGAAAAAAACAGTACAACATTTATCGCAGAAAATTATAATTTTACTGTGAATAACATATGTGCAAGATTAGAATGATATCTGTGGTGGTGAAAAATTGGCTGTCCTGTCACTTAAAAAATTAAATAACATTGTTTCCACTTTCTGCAGTTGAAGCATAGTATGCTAAGAGGTAATGGGAAAGTCAGTTTTGTTGACCTGTGTGAATGTGCTTATAAGTGGAATTTCTATTTGCTGTACACTGTACGGTGGAGGGTATTGTCACTTTTTTACTCACCATAACTTACTTTTCATTTGGTTGTAGCCACTACCAGCTTGATATTGTATAGTCAGTAACCATTCTGACATTGATGTGAACACAAGGTTGAAACAGCTGCCTGTGGGGGTAGGTTTACTGGCTATGCTGAAAAAGCAGTGTAATGTGGCAGGCATAAGCATAAAGGGATCCATGTTAAAATGGATAAGTTTCAAAAAAGTGACACATAATGAGTGCTCATTTGCATGTCGTTACCCAGAATCCCAGACGGCAGTGGAAGCATTGTACAATATGCTAAGAGATAATGGGGGAAAGGCAGGTTTGTGGACCTATCTGAAACTTGCGAATATGCTCATAAATGGTATTTTTATTTGCTAAGGAAAATAGAAACTGAACACCAGAATGGACCGTTCAGAAAAAAAGGAATAATTTGTAAGGCAGAAAAGGATATTGTTAAAATCGGCCATTAAAGCAGCAAAACGGGTTACATTTTTAATTTTTTTTTACAGGATTGAAGCCGGGGGTCTCCGGAGCTGAACTGTGTTAATTTCCCCCCCGAGGACCCCCTGCTTCCAAAAATACTGACCACCATAGGGGGTGCTGGTATCTCTTTTCAGTTTAAATATTCCAGTCACGCTGGCGATTAGGAAGCCACATCAGATGGCGTCACAGCATCCTATAGGCTCCCGTGATTCAGGACATTTAAACACTACCATTATATTAGTCACACAGTTTCTCTGAATGCAAAGATACCGGCACAGCTACGGAGGTAAGTATCTCTGGAAGTAGGGGGTCCCCGGAGCTCAAATTAACACAGTGCAGTTCCAAGGACCCCCTTCTTCAATCTTGTAATATAAAAGAAATGTAAAAAAATGTCAAAGTTTAAGGGGCCAGTGCACTAAGCAGTGATAAACCACTTATCGCCACCTAATCGCTAAAAAAGCCTACTGCTATCCAGTAAGCCCTGATAAGTCGTCGATAAGAGATCTTTACGGCAATTTTTTTTGCAGAGAAAACAAATCACCAAACACTCGTCGATAAGCCACTTATCGCCAGGTTTTTAAATGCGTGCTATTTTAGTAGCCCCGATTACCTTATCGAGGCTAATCACCGCTCTAGAATTGAGATTTCCTCTCAAAAACGTTCCGCCAGGAAAAGTTGCAAGAAGGTGGTGAGAAGCTGCGGACGAGCGGCCAGACGGAACTTAGAAAAAATGCATTTCTGCTGCATCGGATTGATGCCGGGAGTCTCCGGAGCTGATATTCATTAATATCAGCACCGGAGACCCCCAGCATAAATCCGATGCAATAAAAGTGCATTTACAGTCAACTTCATTACCTTAGCGACTAAGGTAATGAAAGGGTTAAGGAACAACAGCAACTTTATTGGGGGTGGAGGGGGTGAGTGAAGCAGGTACTTGGCTCTTCATTCCCCACCCCCCACTCTGCCTTCAATAAACATTACAATATGTACTAACCACTAATACACAACCCACCCCCTGTGCCCCCACATAAAACCATCATTTATTTTTTGATACACAGGATTGATACCAGAGGCCGGTGGGTGTCCCCGGGTGGTCCCTGCGGGTGTCCGTGGGCCTCCAGGGTGTCCAGAAATAAAGTCAATAAACCTTTATACTTACCCCTGCCATCATGAAGGGCGTCTTCGTCAGCATACTGCAGGCCATGTCCTCTGTTGACAGAATGAATACAATAAATAATACAATCTAATGGCCCCTAACCCCTTAATCACCTTAACGGTTAATAACCGCTACATTAATTAAGGGGTTAACCCACCCTCCCCCGCTAACCACCCGGGAGGCTTAACCACCCACCCCAGAACCACTATACCCACCCTGTACCCATTGATAGCGGTACATCATACCCATATAATATGCGCATGAAAAGCCACTATAGCACTCAATGGTCACCCTAATAAAAATACATGAAGGCCCAAAATACACAATAATAAAGCATACACAAGCACCTAAACACCACAATTCAATAATTAAAAGCACTAGCCATCAAATTCAGTTAATAACAGGACTAACCAACAAAATAATTAAATAATTTTAATTGGTAACCAACAAAGCTATTTATTAATAAAACCACTAGCCAACACATCAATTCAAACCAGGAGCCAACAAAAGTAGTAATTAATTAAAAACGCTAATCGATTGAAAAAATAAATAATATAAAGCAATCCAAATTACAAACTATTTAATCCAAACAATTAAACAATAGAAAGGTTTATCTACTTTATTTCTGCTGCCTGGCTAATGTTTGATTTAATAATGGGAAAATGAGCTATTATCTATATCTGGATACTAGTTATTTTGCCAATTACTGAATGTGTTGGGGGGAGGGAGATGTGTATTTATTGCAATGTATTCCAAAAGTAATTTTTTGATAAAGGATTGGTACTGCAGGCCAGTGGGACTCCCGGACACCACCTGAGGGCCCCCAGACACCCCTGGACACCACCCGAGGACCCCCGGACACCCACAGGGACAACCTTAGAACCCCTGAACACCCACGGGGAACACCCGTGGGGACCAGCCGAGGGCCCCCAGACACACCCGGACACCACCCGAGGACCCCCAGACACCCATGGGTACCACCCGAGGAACCCCGGACACTCACGGGGACCACCTGAGGACCACCAGACATCCACGGGGAACACCCGTGGGGACCACCCGAGGGCCCCTAGACAGCCATGGGGACCACCCTAGGGCCTCCAGACACCCAAGGGTACCACCCAAGGGTCCCCTGACACCCACGGGGACCACCTGGAGGCCCACAGAGACCCGCAAGGACCACCTGGGGACCCCAGCCGGCCTTTGGTATCAATCCTGTGTATAAAAATATAAAATCTGGTTTTATGTGGGGGCACAGGGGGTGGGTGGGTTCTGTATTGGTGTTTAGTACATATTGTAATGTTTATTGGGGGCAGAGGGGGTGAGTAAAGGGCCAAGTACCCGCTTCACTAACCCCCTCTGCCCTCAATAAAGCTGCTATTTTGCCTTCACCCCTTCATTGTCTGAGCGGCTATCCGCTAAAGTAATGAAGCTGCTTTAATGTAATTTTTATTATTAGTGTGCAGGATCAGAGGGTCTCCTGAGCTGAACTGCATTGATTTCAGCCTCGGGGACCCCCTGCTTCCCGAGTTACAGGCCCAGATATGGGGTGCCGGTATCTCCTTCATTATTTAGATCCCTCGGTCACGTGATGCGGACGAGTTAAAAATGGCAGCGATACTTGCACCTGATGCCCCATACCAGGGCCTGTAACTCGGGAAGTAGGGGGTCGTTGAGACTGAAATAAAAGCGCTTCAGCTCAGGAGACCCCCTGCTCACGCACACTATTAATAAAAATTACATTAAAGGAGTTTCATTACCATAGCAGATTGCCGCTACTGTAACGAACATGTTACATTTTTAATTAGGGTTGTATTACTATTGTATTGTAGCTATGGGTCTCCGGAGCAGAACCTTGTTGATTTGAGGTCCATTGACCCCCTGCTTCCTGAGATACAGGCCCCGTTATTTGGTGCCAGTATCTCCTATGCATTTAAATGTCCCGCATCACGTGACTGTGGGAATCAAATGCATAGGAGATACCGGCACCCCATAACGGGGCCTGTCTTGGGAAGCAGGGGGTCCCCGGACCTCAAATCAACGCAGTTCTGCTCTGGAGACCCCCTGCTCATCTACACTAGTAATAAAATTTTAAAAAATTATTTTCAGACGAGATTTGCGCAGGGAGAGGCGGCTCTCTCTCTCTCTGCAGCAGAAAGAACTCGCTGGGTGAGCCTTTTTCAGAGGGTCGATCATCACGTCGCCGGCTACTCGCCATTTTTGCAAATGTTGCTATTACTGGTATTTGGGGCTTTCTGCATACCGTGATAGCAGTGCTGTGAAACATGGCAATTTAAAAACCCTGGCGATTTTAATTTTTTTTTATCAGCCCTTAGTGCCTAGGCCCCATAGTCGGTATTGCTGCTTTAAAATGAAATTATATTTATGGTGTTTTAGTTTGTCCAAAAACAGTTGTTGATTATTTTGGTAGTGACATCTGCCATGAGCTACTGGGACATGCCCCTCTGTTTGCTGATCGGAGTTTTGCTCAGTTTTCACAAGTAAGAACTTTTGTTTCTTTTTTACATCAGTCATCAGACCATTATCCAGTGTAATACTTGTTATATAATACAAATACATTCTAATAATACTCAATGATAAACAAATATTGTATATTTTCAGGAAATTGGACTGGCATCTCTTGGCGCTCCAGATGAGTACATTGAGATGCTTGCTACGGTAATATGAAAGCAATTGATCACTCAAATTAGATTTGTTTTTCTTTTATACATTTACATGACACCCCTAATAATCTCCTTTTTGGGTAGTTTCATGCTTTGTGTTCTGAAAAGTATCAAAGCCTTAGGGGAAAGAGTTTATCAACAATTGACAATATTCCTTGCCTGTTTTATTCTGGGTTATAGGGATCTTCTATATTGCAATCCTATGTGATACCTCTATAATGTGTCAAGTGCAGACCTAAATAAAAAAAAAATTCCCTCTGTTTTTAATTCTCCTACTACAGTATCTGTCCAAAATAAAAACATTTTGGGTTGCTGCTACAGGCCATTAACGTTTGTACAGTATCTATAAAGTTATCCGACCATATAGAAAGCTTACAAAAAGTTCTCATGTTAATCCAATCCAGTGGCACGTTTCAATATAAAGTGTCTTCTTTAGCGAGTTATGGAAAATATTTTTTCAAACTCCAGTGCACCAAAGCGACCAATAGTAAGGGTTGTAATACAATTATAATGTGCCACTTCATACCATACATAGTAGTACAGTGTTTCCTGACACACCAAACCAACCTTACTGGCTAATATTACAGCATGCTTCTTGTGTTTTATTTTACTGCTAGGTATATTGGTTTACAGCGGAATTTGGACTTTGTAAACAGGGCGGTAAGATGAAGGCATACGGTGCTGGTCTACTCTCTTCATTTGGGGAACTGCAGGTCCGAATACTATCTATTATGCTTCAATAATTTCATGTTTTGTTTTTCAGCATCTTAGCATCTTTGACAATTTGCTCTTGTGGGAGTTAAAGAATTGTGGAAAGTGTTGTACATTGTACGGAGCTGAAGGGGAGTCGGCTCTGGAAATATAAGACAATACGTTATTGAGAATATGATCAGTTTATGGAATAGCCTCCTAGATGATTAGGGGAAACACAGTAGGGTAATTGGCAAATACACTATCCAGCAAAACGTTAACACCTCCTCCCCCAGGTTCAAAAAAGCAACAATATGTTTGCAGGAAACAGCAGCATATTGATCAAAAGGAGAAATTCCATTGAAATAAATCAGATTGCTTTTCTTTGATTAATTTGGAACAGTTTTGCAGTTTAGTGGCATTAATCAATAAATCCCACGGTTTTATGTTAGAAATGTATTCTGTGCCACACTTTTTTACGTGATGTATTTACTAATGTGTGATATTCATTAACCAATGTAAACAGTCATTTCATTGTAATGCCCTCTAACAGGCTGATGTGCTGTATACAGGAATAGGGGTATTCTGGCGGTTTACTGCTGCCGTCGGGGCACGAAAATGGAAATCCACACGCAATCAATTAAAAAGGCTGTTTAATGAGTGCATATACACCAAAAAGTGTTCTGATGTTTTTTTTAAATATTTATTAATATACATTTCTTTAATAGTGTAGATGTGCAGGGGGTCTCCGGAGCTGAACCACGTTGGTTTCAGGTCCATGGACCACCTGCTTCCCAAGATACAGGCCCCATTATGGGGTGCCTTTATCCCTCTACATTGAAAAGTCCCGCGTCACGTGACCAGCACCCCATAAAGGGGCCTGTATCTCTGGAAACAGGGGGTCCCTGGACCTGAAACCAACGTGGTTCTGCTCCGGAGACCCCCTGCACATCTACACTATTCAAGAAATGTATATTTAAATAAATAATTTTCGGGCGATATTTCCGCTGTGAGAGGCGGCTCTCTCAGAGCCGCTCTCTCTGCAGCAGAAATGAATCGCCAGTTTAGGCCTTTTCAGAGTCTCGATGCGGTCACTGGCAGCAACTCGCCCGTTTTGGGCATTTTGCTATCACTGGTTATCGAGCCTTTCTGAATACCGTGATAGCAACACCCAAAAAAACGCCATTTTACATTCCCTGGCGATTTTTTTTATCAACCCTCTCTGAATAAGGCCCTATATGTTCGACACATGATGAGGTTTGAGTGCAGTTTATCTGTGGGCTTTTTCTGATCCCCTCTGTGGGATCAATTTTACTGCCTACCCTATCTCCCCAGAAGCACCTACCTGTACCAAACATCTTTACTTTTATCTCATTTATCTAGGTTGAGCGTGAGGTTATTATTTTTGTGGTATTCAGGCTTTAAGGTGTCTTATGGCAGAAGACTGCTTAGTAAAAATGGCCCATAATTAGGGACTCCGGTTTTATGTTTTTAATGAAAAACACCAGAAATCCCAACCTTGTACATCCAGTTAAAACTGATAATAACTCGAAAATTAAACATCATTTCCTTTGAGTTCCACCTCCATGTAGCTGCTAAGCAACAGGTAGGAGACAAAAACAATACATAGGTAGTATGAAAACTAAAAATAAGTGTAAACACCAAATGCAATTCCATTTTTTTTCAATATTAACACTGATCAACACAATTAAAAAAAAAAATGAAAACACAGAAAACAATAAAATAAAGAAACACAGGTTTTACAAAAAAATTAACCCCTGAAAACCGGAATCCCTACGCATAATTTAGATGTTAGTGACATAAGTGGGTGCATTCTTTGTCCAGAAATACTGTTTAGAAGTTAAGCAAATATAGGCACAGATAAAAAAAATGAAGTCCTTTGTAATTAAATTAACTGCAGCAGATTAAATCATGTCCTGCTGTTCAGTATAAAATAGACAGCTAGAAAAAGCTCATAATGTTGTATCAAGTCAAAATCTTTCTCTTTAAAAATGTAATATTAAATATATGGTTTTTTTTTTGCAAAGTATTGTTTAACAGATAAACCGGAATTTAAACCTTTTGAACCTGAAAGCACAGCACTACAAAAGTATCCAATAACAGATTTTCAACCGGTATATTTTATTGCTGACAGTTTTGAAAATGCAAAAGAAAAAGTAAGGTGAGCATCCTATATTTCTGGGTAAATCTTTCTAGAGAAAAAAGGGGAAAAATTTTGAGGGAAAAATAGGAACGTTGCTACATTAATGTAATATGGTTATATTTAGGATACTACCATAATATGCATCCATTGCATATATTAATTAAGCTTTAGTATTATTATTATTGTTGTTTATTTATAAAGCATCAACAAATTCCACAGCATCTATGGAGCGATGGCTGTGGTGTGTGTGGTATATGATAGATTCCAAAGTATTTGTCCCTCTGCTACAGTAACTTGAACCATTTTCCATTTTGGATTAGTCAGCTCAAAACTGTGTTATTTTATTTCATAGCAGATTACTTTATGTTTTAATTTTCCTCTTGCTTATTGTCGTTCACTGTGAAATTCTCCATTATTTTTCTATTTTAGAGAACTATTGAAATATCACATATTTTTGCTAACTTTTTTTTACTACAATTTGAAATATTCTAAGACATACTGTATAGATCTATACTATTCAGTGCAGTGTTGCATTTCTGCATTCTGTTTTCAGTGCTGTAAATTGAGATTCCAATGATCTGGTATCAAAATGAATATGTATTGTGTAATAGCTGATATCCGTTATTGTACTTTAGGAGAGTAAAACAAATCATTCAAATGGCAACTCCAATATATGGTTCTAAGTGGGCTTGTAACTGTAATGAATAAATAAAGCATTTTTATTTCTATGTTAAATAGTACATGAGTAAATGAAAATAATAGAATAATTCATATTGTGTTACATTTTACAACAGGAAATTTGCAGCCACCATTCCTCGGCCTTTCTCTGTTCGCTACAACCCATACACACAAAGCATTGAGGTTCTGGACAATGTAGAACAGTTGAAGAATCTTGCTGACTGCATTAGTGGTAAGTCTTTTTGTTTCAGATACTTTTACCCATGGTTACAAATATCACATTGGATACATTTCATGAGAGAAAAAGTCTCATCTATTATTCCTGTTTATGCATCCTCTGCACTCTGCATATGACCAACTTGTTTCCCACTTGCACCAATTCTGGGTTGTGTCAGTCCATGCTCTTTTACTTTGCAACGATTGTATCTACACGAGAAGCAATTGTAACTAAGTATAAACAGAGCTACTGCGTCAGTTCCAAATCATTCATTAAAAAGAATCACAGTTTATTAGTTTGACCTTAAAAAACATTGAACAACTTACAATACCAAGTTGACATCGAGTTCCAGAAGAGCATGACCTGGTTCCAGAGCTTTAGAAAACAATGTACATGTTGTTAAATGCTGCTAAAAGGTTGCTGAGCAATTGTATATTAAATGGAAGAATACAAAAGATATATAAATCTCGGAGTGTTGAGATCATAGCATGTGGATCATAAGCATGCGGATCATAGCATGCGGATCATAGCATGCGGATCATTGCATGCGGATCATAGCATGCGCCACCAGGGTCACAACTGTAGGGCTGGTTGCCCTGTGGAAATTTTTTGTAAACAATTTCCAAGTACATTTTGTGAGGCTTCCCTGAAATAGTTACATTATCACATTGTCACATCCTGTAATTGTTGAGTTTAGTAGACATTTGTATCCACTATCAACTTTCTGAGTTGCAATTCCTCTATTTTGAAAAAACTTTTTGTAAATGTTACCTAAAAAAAAATATTTTTCGAATGCTTTTATTGACTGACAGTTTTTTTCATGATAAAGAACTAAATATTTAACTATAAATGGCTAAAATGCCTATAAAAGTAGTGATGTCATGCCTGATATAAACATTTTTTGGTAAACTTTTTAATCATTAGGATTAACCTTTTCGGAATTTATTTTTAAAATATTCATGCAAAATGTTTTTCTCTTGAAATAGAAGGTCAACATAGTTTTATTAAAATTAATAGATTTCTTAGTAATGATAGTGTAATGTTATGTTAGTAAATATAATGTACAGTAGCTGTGCTCCACAGTGCTATCCCACCATGGCCTCTGCTTTTAGATTTTTGGGGGACAGAAAACGTCACTTTCCTTTCTCCTTCGGAATAACAGTTTTATTGCTTAATGCTGCCTAGGGATTCAGCTATACAATTCATATCATTCGAGTTCTAAAGAAGAAATGCTCAGAACGAAAAATTGGCTGAAAAGGTTTCAAGGATCCATGTAACAATACAAATGGAAATTCGCTTTGGGACATAGCAATTTGTTTTATATACAGCCTGTGGCTGCACCCAGACCCTGAAAGGGGGCCTTTTAAGTTGTGGTTGTGACTTTTCCTCCTTCACCACTATCACTGGATAGGAGTAAAACATACTTTCTGTCACGCTATTGGAAACTAACACAACATTGTGCTACAACAACGTGGCATTAGGCCTATGCTAAAAAGATGACTAACAGCCATTGTTTGTGATATAATTAGCTTGGCGGATATGTGTTAACCTCAGAGAGTCATGTTATTTGAAGCTAACGCAACGAGGTGCTACAACAATGTGGCGTTATGCCTATGCTAAGTTTAGTTATGACAACTAACGTAATGTTAAGTCCCTGCTTTAAACTTAATGGTCTTTAGTGGATATGCAATGTAATGAATTATAGTTTACACAATTCTTTTTTTTTAGGAGAAACCAAGAGAACGTTATTTTATTACCCTTTGCATATATACGATAAGGCTTAACGTCAGATTAACTTAGGTTAACGTCATGTTAATACAAGTCACTTAATAGAGCTTTTGTGGATCTGGACCTTAGTCTCTTCAAATTATTCACCTTTACCTGTATTATCATGAGGGCAAGGTTTCAGGGCTCTTTTAAGGAAGGCTTTCCCCTAGTATTCTGTATTGCCCTCTCCATTGTATCCATTCACCCGTTGGTTCAACATCTCTGCTTCAAATTACATTTCTGCTACTACTTTCCTTGTTTTAGATACAGTAAATGTAACAATTCTAAATTGTGTGTATTATCTGTGTTTTCCCAACAGGTGAAATTGGGATTCTCTGCAGTGCTCTCAGAAAGCTGGAGTGAGCATCGCTCAGACATTACGTCCACAATTATTTGATTCTTGATTTGGATAAATATCCATATCCATTCAGAATTACTAAATTAAAGTCAGTTGAAAGAATTCAAATGTTGAAAGGATATCAAGGTTAGACTGTATTTGTATATGTTTAAAACAGCATTTTTTTGTACTGCTTAAAGCCCAAGGCAGGGGTGCTGCTCAGGTTGAGTCCCCAAGGGCTAGGTTTTCAGGGCAATACATAACAAAGAAAGTTGTCATAATTGGTTAAGTATATGATAATTAGAGAAATCCTTAAAACCTGGTCTGATGAGATCCCTCAAGGACTGAACATGAGTAGTAATTGTCTACGCCCACATTTATTATGCAGCACTATGCAATAAGTAGACAAATTTGCAAACCAGGTGGTTTGCCCTTTGTATGAGTAAAATGTAGCGAAAATCATCAAGCCTTGCAAAACATTTTTTTTCCAAGTATTAAAATTTTACGTACAGGTCTTATAACCCTAAATTCAGGTCACATGACCCTTTACATAAAGCCATTTTTGCTAAATTCTGGCAATTTTTGAGCGATATGACTTTCACAAAAATGCTAAATTAAAGAGAAATTCACTAAGTTCTGTGACATTCACACCTCTTTAGTCATACAATAAGACAGCATACAGCTTGTTCAAATAGTGTGTAACGGCTCCAGAAGGTGTCCTATGCTATCCACTTAGTAAATAAGGCCCAGTATCTTATACATTTAAACTTAATACATTAAAAGCATATCTAAGCACCTTATATATAGTCTTTAAATTCATATATTACCATATATACAGTATATTAACATATGTAACTATATGAAAGTTAGACTAGCTGTGCATAATCATGTGTAAAAAACTGTCTGTATAATGGATAACAACAGTATAAATGTCTATTCTTTGTATGTATTCATAATATTTAGCTAATGTTTTCATTGAATCAATATTACATTCACACAGTAAACTGTCTGTTGTATTCAGAATTCATTATTCACTTAAGCTACTAAGCTTTTATTTTCTTTAAAGGCATATGTACTGAAATATTGGCATAGTTTATGGTATAAATAGTGACATTTTAAATGAATAAAACAATTAAGTAATTTTTTTTTCAAATCACTCAGCAATAAAATAAATCTGTTGTCAGAATATGTTTCAAACAAACAATTCTTGAAAATACTTACTGAAAATGCTTTGTTTAACACACTTTCTTTTTTCTGAATATTCTTATTATGCAAATAAAGGATATTTTGCGATCAAAATGTCTCCAATATATGATTAAATTGACCGCCAAAACCAAATAAGCCTCCAGCGCCGACATATTTTCAGTGTTATTTTAGCTTGTGCTTTGAGCAGATCGCTACTTCCTATACTTGTTTCTTAATGAGTATTCTCTTTCTATATGGTTCAGTAGTATTTATCAAATAAAGTTGTCAGGGCTAGAGCTACACTTGTATTTTAATTAATTAGGAGATTAAATGTATGAAACAGTAAATGGGTAACTATAATAAACTTTTACATCCCTCCATGCCATGTGGAAACCATACACAATGTTTACACCAACATTTCCTTAGTGTTTCCTTTTATGTGGAAGTCATATAAAATCACTTAGATTAATAATTATTTAAAAAAAAAACAGATAAAAAATATATCGGACAAAGAGCCATTAATGGTAACAAGGGTTGTTACCTACAGGATGTGGGCCTATAGCTGGCAGTGCAAAACAGGACATAATAAAGGGTCTTGATTATGAAAAATGTTGTACTTTCTGCACTCCTCAAATAGATCACATTAAATAGAAGCATAAAGGTATGAAGTTAAGCAAAATTTGTATGAGGACAAAGGGATGATGTAGATAAGTTTATGTATATGAATAATAAAAGCAGAAAACACTTACAAGCAAATAAGCAAACGTGGGCAGTAGGGCACAGGATGGGGGATAAAGTCAAGGAGAACCCCTTTCACAGCAAATCCCAGTGGTGGCCGTCCACAGAAAGTCACAAGTGTGTCAGGGTTCAGGTGTCCTCGGTGGTCCTCCACAGTACCTCTGCTCAGTCAGCTCAATGGTGCTTTTTCAATGTTGCCCTACGCATTTCGTCAATATAGTGTGAAAGCTGTAAAAATGTTACAAAAAGCATTTTAGTTATCAAATGAGTTTATTCAGAGTGCACACAGCGGAGACAGCTTCAAAACAAAAAGCTCTCTCCCAGATAATACGGTATGAGATACATTTATACCCTAAAAACTAAAGCTCCACCCCTTTATGGGGGGCTTGTGCGTCACTAAATATTACATCATTTTGTAATACATAACAATACTAAAGCTGATGTAAGTTTGTAATACATAACAAATTATGTAAGTGTGTGTCAACTAAAATGACATAATCTTGTAATACATAACAAAAATGAAATGATACATACATTCTTAAAGGGGTTGAATGTGAGAAATGATTTCTATCTCTGAGTCCACCAGACACTCTAATGCTGAGAAGTCGGTTCTAATTCTGATCTCACTTCTCAAGACTTTACCTGGCACATAAATGTGAGAAGTCTTCTCTAATTCTAATCTCACTCCTCAAGGCTGTATGCCCCCTCCCTCCTTCTGCAGCTGGGCTGGCCAGAGCTGGTAAACACCGAGAGCGAATCTTTTAACCCACTATAACTTTCATGCAGCTTTCATACAGACTGAAGACAAAATGGATGACACAAACACAGCACATGGGTGACAGGATCATCTCTGCAGAGGGGAGAAGCCCCCTGGTGGTTTGCACTTAGTTTTGAATGAGGGGCCAAGCAAGGGGTGAGTGGGCCTTGGCCTTAATTAGCTTGAAATTATGGGTCTTTTGTGGGTTGCATAGCACACTGTGACTCAGAACACAGACAGAAGGACATTAAGCTCCATTAAAGGACAAGGCCAGCCCCTGCTCAAGAATCAAAGTTAACTGTTATTGAATGTATAATGAAAAATACAAAGTGTAGTGTAGCGTAGGTTTTCCCTCAGGTTGTTTGCCCCCTGCAGCCTTTAAAATAATATTATAGGAATAATTCGGATGGAGGGAGAGGGATTGAAGGAAACGGAGATCTGAGGGATTATTTTGTATTACATTGTGAAAGTTTTGTATGCTAATATGTTCCAAAATTGGTAAGAATTGTCTTACCTGTTAATCACTGACACCTTAAGCAACTTAAAACAAAGATGCAATCAGGAAGTTGAGATTAAGTTGCGGTGGGGTGTATGGTGGAGAAAGGAGACTAGCATGCCTGACGCCAGGGTATCTCCAGTAGAGTCATATGCCCGCCAGACCAAACCACATTGGGACTGGCCGCAAAATTGGGGTGAGTGGCTGGGTACACTCGTCCTACCTTACAACCTAATTTTTGTTTTTGTTTTTCCCATTCTCCAGACATGGGAGAGTTCCCCTCCCTAATTTCTCTCCCCTTCCCTACCACAACCATCAACATTTTTAGATTACACCTTTCACAAGTGATAGAGAGACACGAAATCTGGAATGACTAACAAAACTCCATTGAAGTTAGGGTCCTTGATTGTAAAAGGCCTGAATGCAAATGGCAAGCATAGACTGGCCCTAAAAGAATTTAGGAAAATGAAAGCAGACATTGTTTTTCTGCAAAAGACACACTTTGACACTCAGGAGCCTCCAAACACTTTTATGGGGACAAACCCTGTAGCATTCTATTTGTCTTTCACTAGCCAAAAAAGGGGGGTTGCAATTCTAATAAAACATGACATCCCGTTCCAGACATTTGAGGTTAAAAGAGAGGAGAAAGGAGATCCCTTGTAGTGCACGATCTTCTTTCAGGCCTACGTATCAGACTAGTAAATGTCTACGCGCTTAATGAGGGGCAAATCGATCTTTCAAAGGAAACATTGGAGCGTGTGGGAGATAGCCGAGAACATTCATTGATTCTGGGAGGCGACTTGAACATGGTCCCGGACCCAGATGTGGATAGATCCATGCATCCAGGGCAATCACATTCTGCAATGACATATAGTACCGCTAAGAAATTCAGATCTCCAAGTAAAGAATTTGGCCTGCTCGACGCCTGGCATCACTCACATAAAGGACAGAGAGATTACTCTTTTTACTCGCCCCCCCACGATTTATATTCAAGAATCGATAATATATTTGTAACCCCCAATATCCTGGAGGTATTGGTTCACTCAAATATAGGGCCTATTACATGGTCGGATCATGCTCCAGTTGCAATTATGTTTGACCCCCCCTTTTACCAAGATTCAATCATTCCATTGGAGGATGAATGACTCACTGCTAAATCACCCGGACATTAGCTCGCAAATTGGAGACTCACTTCAAAACAATTTCCAGATTAATAATGGGTAGGTAGAATCGACAGCAATATTATGGGAGGCACATAAGGCTATGATTAGAGGACAGCTCATTTCAATAGCATCATACAGAAAGAGAATGAAATTGGAAACACAAAAACATTTAATGGAAAAAAATATATCGTTGGAAAGTACACATAAAAAAAATCCATAGAGGAAAATGTATAACATTTTGAATCAGGCAAGGGGAAAACTCAAAAGGCTGCAGCCAAAGGATGTAGAGAAGGTCCTTAGGTGGACTAAGCAGATGTTGGAAACCCTAAATCTAACACTAACTGATGAGGTCAAGGTCCTTAAACGGCAGTTTGACTATAAATGGAAAAAGACTAATTTGAAGTATTTGGGGATATATTTTACTAGTGATTATCACTCATACAAATATAATTACCCTGATCTTTTCTCCAAAATAAAAAAGGACCTACAAGCCTGGAACTCTCATTATATCTCCTGTATAGGGCGTAAAACTGCGGTTAAGATGAATATCTGTCCCATACACAACTATAAAAGAGATTCAAAATCAAATTATGCTATTTATTTGGAAAAACAAGCAACCGAGAATAGCCAGGCTCACCCCTCTGCTTTGTAACCCTGGGTTTCTTCCCGGTTTTCATGGACATGGCTTTGATACCTGTAGACATAGAGGGATTTTAGAGGTGGGGGACTTGTTTGTTAAAACCAAGCTACAGTAATGTTTTTTGAGGAATTGAGGGGAAAGTATGATCTACCCCAAACCAAACTGTTTAAGTAAATGCAGGTCCGACATTTTGTAAAGCAGGGTTTGCAAGCATGCCCCCTCCCTCCTCACCGTGGTTCCTGGCATCTGGACGTCATGACGTCACGTTGCCATAGCACTGTGACGTCACATGACCTCGCAGCATCATTTGATGCTGCATTGCCATGGCGACGCGTATCCAGATGCCGGATGAACCACGGTAGTAAGGTTTACAGAGGTCTTTGCCACTTCCCTGGCACTTCATTTAAGTGCCTTCAGGAAGCACGCGGGGCCTCTGTACACCCTGCGCCCCCCGCAGTTAATCTCGTGCTGCCCCTGGGGAGTGTGCCCCCCATTTTGCGCACTGCTGCCGTAGACCCACAAGATTCAAAGACCTATGCAGAACTAAGACATACCAAAAGTGTCTAATATCCCTATACCTGAGCTTAATTAAAAAAAAGGATACCCCGGCCCATAAATATATGGATCAGTGGGTTCTGGACTTCCAGACAGAAATATCAAGGAGGACTGGGAAGACATATGGGAGAATGCGGGTAAAACTTCTATTTGTACGGTAGCAAAAGAGAATATATATAAAATTCTGTTATGTTGGTACTGCACCCCAAAAGATTAAAGCAGATGTTCCCAGCAGATAGGTGTTGGAGGGGATGTGGACAGACAGGTGACTGGCACATATCTGGTGGTATTGCCCGGCAATGCAGACATACTGGAGAACAGTATTGATATTAATAAAAGATGTGTCGGGTATTATGATTCCACTAGATCCAACCCTAATTATTCTAGCCAAACCCATGGAAAAAATTTTATCACTACACACTTAAATTAATTTTGCATATACTAACAGCAGCTCGATGTGCTGTGTCAGCGATGTGGAAAAAGACACTCCCGGCCTCCAAAAAATAGGTTATTAGAAGGATTAACGATGTCCAGTTAATGGAGAAACTCACCTCACTTCTGAGTCCCACTACAAGGAAGTACTGCAGGGTCTGGGAACCCTGAGACACTGGATAAGAGGCATGATCACAGAAGTGGGGAGGGTTCAGGAGTGTAGTGTGTAGAATGTGTCTTCTATAAAATGTTGTATGATATGTAATGTGATTGTTTCTGGTTGTAAGAATTTTTGTACAAAATGGTTGTTCCCCTCCCCCACCCTTCTTTTCTTTTTGTATCCCATCCCCTCCCATTTATACTTGAAAACTTTAATACAAATATAAGTAAAAAAAAAAAAAGGCAGAAGTTTCAGGGTCAGCTCTAAATAAAATCTATAGTACGTTTTAAGAAGAGAATAAAAAGGTCAGCATTCTGGTTTAAATCTGTCCCAGAGGGTGAATTTCAATAATTTAAAGAGGAAGGAGAAATAAGACAAGAATCATACTTTTTAATATTGATTTAATCAATAGGTTCAAGAATCGGACAGTTTGAAGATCGTCCTTTTGTGAAAGTATTTATTAAAAAGATTGGTCAACTCCACAGAAAAGAGTGCCTGCCTTCAAAAGATTTAGTAGGAAGTACCCCTTCCCAAAAGAAGAAGCAAAACTGTGGACTAAAAAGATCCACTCCATCAAGGCTTTTCCTTATTTATCCCCATTTAATTCGTATGCCGCCTGTTATGCTTGTTTCCCAAATGCATGACCCTACATTTATCTGTATTACACCTCATGTAACATTTACCTGCTCAAGTTTCCAGTCTGTCCAAGTCCTTGTGGAGATAAATTACTTCCTGCTCTGATTCTTACACAATTACACAATTTAGTGTCATCAGCAAAGATGGAGGCTTTGCTCCCTATGCCAACCTCAAGATCATTAATAAATAAATTGCTGATATGGCATCTACCAATTCTCTGTGTTCACGTCACTTCAAAGGGGATAAGCTGTTTGATGAAGTGCTAGACCAAATTTGGACTGTCACATGGCTAAAGACTAAAAGGGTATGTACCACTGTTAGAAGGTTGAAGACAAGCCTTTAATATTGTGACTCACACAGACCAGGAAAAAAGAGTATGACTTGTGGTACAGTCTTCCTATTCATCCTTTTTCCTTAGAGCTAAAAGAACGCAAGGGGACTTTCCTTCATATTTTGGGGGATTTCCAGTAGTTGGACATTCAAGTTCAGACAGCCTCTGCAGGAGCAGTTGAAGGCAAAGTTTCCCTCTACTGGGATTTCTGGAACTATACAACATCCAAACAGTGAATTCTTCAAATAGAGTATCTAGGATACACATTAGAGTCACTAAGGCCAAAAGCTCCAGTAAAGTTTCAAGCATTGATGATTGGTCTCAATACTATATTAGAGGAACAAGCCTTCACACTAGTTCTGAGGTTGGAAAGGGGTCATATAATCTATTCATGATTATTCCTGGTACCTAAGGTACTGTACAGTAAGGATTTAGGGCCAAATATGGGCCTTAGATATTTGAACCAAATCCTTAAAAAATAATATCAAAATTTAAAATGGAATCCACAAGGAAGGTGATGCAGGCTCTAGGGAAAGGAGATTTTCTTCTTTCAAAAGACCTCAAACATGCTCACGTGCCCATTCCTATTTGGCCATCTCACCAATGTTTCTTGCACTTTGTGGATGGAGAAAGCCACCTCCAGTACAAAGGGCCAGTATCTAGATGACTGGATGGTCAGAGCAGAATCATTTACAGATATCTTGCAACATGTAGAAAGAGTTTTGCATGAGACTCCAAGGTCCTACTATATGTCTGCAGCTGTACACAAGATTACACTCAGATGAAACCTTTTCAAAACAATATTTTATGGGCTTAGGGAATGGATGTAGACAATTAAGGAATCACCCTGCCAACACAATAAGGAATTTTACTAATCTAGTGGAAACAGAATAGGAATATATAATCATGCATACCACTAGATAAATGAATATTTCTTTCTGTAAATCTAACAGGTTGGGAAAAAAACAGCACATGACCCAAAATCAGTGCATCGAAAACCTTTGTTCAGTATCTTAGATAAAAATCTGATGAGACTGTCTTCTTATATAGATGAATAAAAAACTCCTCATTCAGTCAGGATAATTTTATAATCACCAATAGTAAGTATTCACTCCTCTTTATTGATATAATGGGATACAGCTCTATAATAAATGCAAATGATGGGAAAATAGGAGACTAGTGATCTGCCTCCCATTGGGGATTTTACCTCTGGTGATGTGTGTCTCTATCCCACAGAAAATATCCTATTGCTGCTCGCACACATTAAAGCATATAGTCCCCAGTGAATAATAGATGACATCACTTTTTCTTGAAAAAAGAGACTGCTGAGGTACTCGCGTGACCTCTGTTGATGCTGAATTCTTTGCTAGTGTGCTTCAGCCATATGCTGTGAAAACAGTGAAGGAGTGATGGCGGTCCACAGCGCAATAAAAATATAGGGCTGAATAACTTGCAGTTACATAAACTAGATTTATTTGCACATGGCAAAGTACAAAAAGGTATGAAACATTAATGCATTTTGCGCCTTGCATGGCATTTTTGTACTTTGCCATGTGCTATAAATCTAGTTTAAATAACTGCAAGTAATCCAGCCCTAAGTGTTTATTGTGCTGTGCACCGCCACCTCTCCTTCACTGTTGTTTTCTAACTGGTTACGGTCTGCATTTCTACGACCTAAGAGCAGGCAGAGAATTCTCAGATAATAAAGCAGTCATGACCTACTTGAGAAGACAAAAAATGGGAACTGAACCAAAAATTATTTTCTCCAGAAGTAGAACAAATGGCTACTTGTTCCACCAGGAAGATAATGAGATGTTGCTTGAGGTTTCACACACAGAAACCTTGGGTAATAAATGCAACTAGTGTATATTTTTCTCCTTTTCAATGCTTCTATCAGTATTCAAGACAATCAAGAGAGACAAGACAACAATAATATTAATAACAACTGAGTGGCCAAGAAGGGCTTGATAAAAGGAGCTTTTAAAAATTTCAATATTGTCACCATGGAAGCTCCAATTTATTCTAGACCTTCTTTCCCTGGATCCAGTTTAGCATGCAGAGTCTGGGAGATGAGCTATGAAGGCATAAATCAAGGGTGCCCAAACTGGTGGGCGCAAGATTTTTTTTGGGTGGGGCGCGGGCTGTTGCAGTGGTCCTGCGCTCTTCTCCAAGGTATTTAAATAAAATGCCGGGTGACCGTGCGAGGCCTCTGCAACCTGTACTTACCGAGATTCAGCCGGCTTAAGGATGCGTCACCATGGCAACGCGGAGTCATGTGATGTCACGACACATGACCCCGACACTGCTTTGCCATGGCAATGTGAAGTCAAATGATGCTGTGAGTCACGTGACCCCGCCGCATCATTTGATGCCGCACCAAGGTAAGGCGGGGGGTGAAAATGGAGCAGAGTAAGCAGGGGGGTGCAGCAACAAAAGTTTGCGCACCCCTGGCTTAACTGATGAGAAGTCCATATTACTTAAAAAGGATATTCTTTGAAGGTAGTAGAGATCTTATTGAAATCAAGAAAACATGAAGGGTAGACAACAGAGAGTTTGGCATAAATGGAACTTTTTCAGGTTGGGCTAAAGTTGTGAGTGGAGGACCTCAGGGATCGGTTCTGGGACCCCTGCTTTATAACTTGTTTATTAATGACCTTGAGGTTGGCATAGAGAGCAGTCTCCATCTTTGCTGATGACACTAAATTGTGTAAGGGAGTAGAGAATATGGGGAATTAGTGGGGAATTATACCGAGGCTACTACCCAGGCTGTAATTATACCAGTCCATAAATAAGGGAGAAAGACACCACTCTTCTTAAAATAATATTATAAGAGTTATATAAGTTTCATAAGTATCCGGACTAATTCAGGGTGGTGGGCTAGGAAGTATACTCCGGTAGAAGTACAGAAAGGCCCCTCCAAGGAGGTGCCTAAAGATAAGTCAATGTGTCCGGTGTCCGTCGGCCTCACCTCCACCCTGTGTCCAACAATGTCACAATTCAGCTGGTCAGTATTCATGAAGAATGTAGTGGTCTGCCTGTAGCGCTGATGTGTGAGCAGCCTCAGTCCTGGCTGCTCGTGGTGTCGGCGTGCTCCAGCCGGAAGTGACGACAAAGGAAGAAGAAACAGGTAACAGCGGTCACACCTCCTCCAAACAGCCAACGCATTGAAAAAGTAAAAAACTTTATTGAATTCAAACGGTGAACATCAGCAGCCATTCACTCTGACGTGTTTCGTCCAATGGCGGACTTTGTCAAAGAGTGACTCTTTGATAAAGTCCACCATTGGACGAAACGTGTCAGAGTGAATAGCTGCTGATGTTCACTGTTTGAATTCAATAAAGTTTTTCACTTTTTCAATGCGTTGGCTGTTTGGAGAAGCTATGACCGCTGTTACCTGTTTCTTCTTCCTGTGTAAGGTAGTAGAATCAGAGAAGGGTGTAATTTCTCTCCAGGAGGACTTGGAGAGACTGGAAACATAGGCAGGTAAATGGCAGATGAGGTTTAATACAGATACATGTAAAGTTATGCATTTGGGAAACAAGAATAAACATGCAACTTACAAATTAAATTGGGGATAAATTAGGAGAGTCCTTGATGGGAAAGGATTTAGGAGTGCGTGTAGACATCAGGCTTAGCAATAGTGCCCAAAGTTATTGCAAAGGCAAACAAGATCTTACCTTGCCTTAAACGGGCAATGGATGGAAGGGAAGTAAACATAATTATGCCCCTTTATAAAGCATTAGTAAGACCAAAGCTTGAATATGGAGTACAATTTGGGGTACCACTCCTTAGAAAATACATTTATGGAACTAGAGAGAGAGTGCAGAGAATAGCCACCAAATTAATAAAGGGGATGGGCAATCTGATTTATGAGGAGAGGCTAGTTAAATTAGATTTATTTACATTAGAAAAGAGGCGTCTGAGAGGGGATATGATAACTATATAGAAATATAGTCAGGGACAGTACAAGGAGGTTTCAAAAGAACTATTCATCCAAAGAGCAGAACAGAGGACACAGGGTCATCCCTTAAATTTGGAGGAAAGGAGATTTCACCAGCAACAAAGGAAATGGTTCTTTACAGTATGGGCAGTTAAAATGTGGAATTCCTTACCCATATGGAGAGAGTGTGGTGGCAGATACAATATATATGTTAAAAAAAAAGGTTGGACATCATTTTAGAAAGGAAAGATATACAGGAATATACCAAATAAGTAAACATGGGAAGGATGTTGATCCTGGGTGTAATCTGATTGCCAATTATTGGAGTCAGGAAGGAATTTATTTTTCCTCATATGAGATCATTGGAGGATATTTCACTGTTTTTTTTTTATTTGCCTTCCTCTGCATCATTACACTGTAAGTACGGATATTGGATAAAGTATCTGTCATCTAAATTTAGCATAGGTTGAACTTGATTGACGCATGTCTTTTTTCAACTTCATCTACGATGTAACTATGTACTACGTAACTATGTACTACGTAACTATGTCAGGTTAATTATAAGGTATGGAATACATTTTTTAATTTTGCAATGTTAACAGATCAATCCATATTCTGCAATCATACTATTAGTCATGGGCTTTATTCAATCAGGATTTGAGAAGGGGCTAGGTAAGAGTTAATTCATGTCTGTCTCAGCATTATGAGCCCTACAAGATCATATTGAAGGAGTTCTTGTAACAAACATCTGGTAATTAGGAGATTTATGAAGGCAATGGATAGTATAAGGCCAACCTTTCAACAAAGGATTTGTTTTCTTAAAAATTCAGGGAGTTCAAATTCCAATTGACTGCGACATAGAAGAATAAAAAACACTAAAATAGAACAAATACATTTCCACTGGATTGATAACACACACAAAGTAGGAAAAGGTGAGCTCACATTTTTTCAAAATAAAAAGTGCATATCACTATAAGGCACATCAGGTATAAGGTCCACAGAAAGAAAAGAAAACACAGAGCACACCAGATATCTGTTTAAAAGTATATTGTAAAGTAAATTAGAAAAAACATTTGAACACTTACAATTAGGAATAAATTAATGGACGCTTTAGGCAATGGCCAAGAAAAGGCCTCCTCAATAACTCATATACTGTAGTAGAGGTTGCAGATGTCCCAGAAAAAAAGAACAAACAATAGTGCAGACGATACCAAAAGATATTTATAAAAGTTTAACAATTAGAAACCTTATAATGCACACTTACAATGTTTCCCAATAACAAGCGCATGTAAGTATACAAAATACTTCAAGCAGGACAATGAAGCAATACAGTAGTTGCTAGAACCTTACTGCCGCCTCGATCGATAGCCACATAAGCTGTGACTTGTCACTCATTTTCGGTGAAGTACAATATTGAAGCTTTCCCATCTCATATGATTTTTTCACCAGGTAGCAGCCTTTTTAGGTGTAATCTCTTGTGTTCTTCTCAAGGATGCCTTCTTTCTACCCCCTTTGTATCTAAAGCCCTCTCCCACCTTAAACCTTTTTTCGCTGAATGCCCCGCACCTCTGGAATGCCCTTCCCCTCAATACCTGACTAGCACCTTCTCTATCCACCTTTAAGACCCACCTTAAGACACACTTGCTGAGCAGCATGCGCGACGTCAAGGAGCATGGCCGCATAGCTCCATGGCTCCGAGACCCGCTCCGAAAATATTTAAATAAAAAACATTCAAATATACATTTTCCCGCACAAAAACATATCACACAAGAGAAGAGGGGACAAGGATGTCTAAAAAAGTGACCAAAACCCCCAAGAAGTAGGGCCTACCCGACTACTTTGGCGGAGGGTGAAGCAGCAGGGCGGCCTCCTCAATGGAGTCTGCATCCCGAACGGGATCTGAGTCTGAGGAAGAAGGGGAAGCGGAGGCACAAGGGCTATTACTGGTCAGGTGCTGCGACTTCGAGCGCCTCTCTACAGATTTAAAGACTCTACTGCAAGCAGAGATCAAAGAACTCCGTAAGGAGGTCCGGAGCCTGGGAGCACGGACGAGTGACCTGGAGGGGCGCGTGGACGCCAACACCAAAGCCGCACAGAAAAATGCAAAAAAATCCACTGACCTCCAGAAGCAGATAATTGAGCTCCGGGAGAGAAGGGAAGACCGCGGCCGCCAGAACAATGTCCACCACAGGGGGGTCCCAGAGACAGAGCAGGACTGTGAAAGCTATGTGGCATGGTGGTTAGAGTACCTCTGCCCGGAGAGCCCTAAAGACAGGCTGCTAATGGACAGGTGCCATAGAGCACTACGATCAAGGCCCCTACAGACCGAACAGCCAAGGGATATCATTATCAGGCTGCATTACTATAGCACGCGGGAGCTGGTGCTGCAAAAAGCGAGGAACGCTGCCGCCGCAGAGTTCGAGGGCACCAAATTATTAGTCTTCCAAGACCTCTCACCATCCACATTAGCCAGAAGGTGAAAGATCTGGCCCATCTCCAAGGTGTTGCGGGACAAGGCCATCCGGTATCGGTGGACCTTCCCGTTCGGGCTACTGGTGGTACGCAATGGGAGGCCCATCACTATGAGGGACCCAGAGGAAGGAGCCACGTTCCTAAAGAAGCTGGGGATAGGGGAAAGCCCTCCTGGCCCAGAGGTGGAGGAAGCAGTGCCACGGCCAGCGTGGACCACAGTGGGGAGCCAGGCAAAGGCTAGAGCAGAACAGGGCTGAAACAAAGGCGACCGCTAAGCAGTCAGTTAAGCTGCGGGGAAAAGTTTTAAAGTTCCAATAAAGTTCTAAGCTCCATTGTTCAAGGGAGCCACAGTTGCAAAATGGACAGAGGCCAACCGGGGGATGAACACCCATAGACTTGTAGTAGCCCCTACAGAAGTGTGCCATGAAGAGCGGATCCGCTGCCAACAAAAGAGGATTCGGCGATCCCTGTGTAAAAAAAAAACTTTATCACTCACCTCGTGGAGAAAGAATGGAGTCCAGGGTAAGATGGCGGAGGCGGCTACCCCAGAGTGACACGCAGGACCAGGAAAAACAGCTTGGCGGGAAGAACCACAAGAGTGGGAGGACCTCAGGAGGCTGCCTCCGCCGAGGTGAGCTGACAAATCCAAAATGGCGGCAGCCTGCCATACATCACTAGCAGGAACTGGATGGAGGACGCCCATCGTGGAGGAGGCAGCAGGTACCAGGGATACCAGCGGCGACATCATCACCAGGCACCGGAAGTGGAAATCGCAACGGAGAGCCGGCAAACTAAGGGAGCGGTGACGCGGCGGAGAGAAAAATTGAGCTGGCAGGCACATCGACGAGTAGCGAGCGGCACACAGGACAATAAAAAGACATGGCAGCGGCACGCAATTGCAAAGACCACACAAGATATGGGAGGGGGAAGAGTCGGGTAGGTAGGGCAGATGAAGAAAGGCACACCATGGTAAGTAGCATAGGAAGGCAGGGGCAGGTGATATAGAAGATAGGAGATGAAGGAGCAAGAAGGAAGAGAGGTTGAGGCGGTAGGCAGGGAGGGGTAGAACGTAGGTTGAAAAGGAAAGAGGAGCAGATTGGGGTAGCAGAGCAAGGAAAGAAGCAGGTGGGAAGTTAGCAAGGAGTAAAGAGAGGACCCGGAGTGGTAGTTAAGGAGCGAAGGGACAAAGTAGGTAGATTGGAAGGAAGGGGGAAGTGGTTGGTTCAAAGAAGGGTGGAAGCAGGTAGTAGAGATGGTAGGGGACAGGAGAGTAGTTGGAGCAAGGTGAGAGAGGGGGGATGCCGAGGAGGGGACGAACTGCCAGACAGCAGAGCAAGCACTAGGAGACGGAGGAAACACTAAGAAAATATAGCAGCACAGGAACACAGAGGGAGAGGGAAAGAGTGACATAATACACAGGAGTAGAAAAAGGGGTTCAACTCAGACCAAAACGGTAGAGAAAAGAGCAGTTCTCCACGGTACACAAGAGACTGAGAGGAATGAGAGGCGACACGGTCTCATAGCATACGAAAGGGATACAAGGGCCTACAGCAGCAGGTGATCTTTATAGTTCATCCTCAACGGCTTCCAAGTTGGGACTCTGTTGATATTGAAAGTTGTTAGTTTTGAATACATTGGGGAGCGGGACCGGGGAGGGAGGGAAGGGGCCTGTTCCGGAATTCGCATGAACTGAGGGGGACTCGCCCCAGGTCACCGGCAAAGTCCCTTGTGTGAAGGAGGGGAGCAAGGGGAGAAAGGAGGCTGGGAGGGTAACACGCCCGGCCCCCCTCATCCCAAACCCAAGGGCGATGGACTCAGGACTGGGGTGCGCACGCCAGGGTTCTGGGGACACTGTTTATTTGTTATATGTGTGGTTGTCTAGGTGTTTCCCAACCCTCCCCCCCTTTGTGTTTTCCTATCCCCCCTCCAGCATACCTATCCCCTCGGAGTGGCAGAGAAAGGAAAGCAAACCCGCCGTCGTAGCTACCAATATCAAGGAATACAGGAGGGCAGCATTCCCACCTGATACCAAAGCAGCATCTCTGGACAGACCAGATGAGTAAAGAATTGATTATGATATCGCACAACGTTAAGGTTTCAATAGCCCGCTTAAACGGAGAGTAGCTTTCAGGGACTATAATCTCAGAAAAGCTAATTTTCCTACAGGAAACTCACTTTTCAAAAACAAGTTATCCAAAGTATCTAGACAAAAACTATTGCACATTTTATTTGGCCTCGGCCTCGGTAAAGAAAAGAGGAGTCGCCATTGTGGTGCACAACAGATTAGCGTTGGAAATCAACAAGTCATACATAGATGGAGATGGCAGATTTATTATACTGGATGGCGCAGTCCAGGGCCAAAGCCTAACTTTAGCTTCACTATATGCCCCTTGCGAGCAAAACCCATCATTCTTTACGCAGTTCTTCAATAAATTGCACAGAGTGGCGAAAGGCACGATTGTCCTTGCGGGAGATCTCAACCGCGCGTTAGACCCAGACTTGGACAGATGTACAGGGACTAATACGGCCCACAGACAGGACATACTAACAATACAACAGGGCCTACACGACTGTCAACTTGTTGATGTGTGGAGAGAGCAACACCCAGGTTCACGCGAATACACTTTTTTTTCCCATCCCCACAACAGATACAGCAGGATAGATTACTTCCTAGTGTCGAATAGAGTGGTCCCGGCGGTCGACCATACAGAGATTCATTGTATCTCATGGTCAGACCACGCACCGATAGAGCTGCGGTGCAAATTGAGCGCTGTAGACAGACCCGGAGCAAACTGGAAGCTCAATGAGCTCCTGCTGAAATCCCCGGTAACTCAAGGGGAGATCGGAGCAAAGATCAAGGAATATTTCCAGGAAAATGAAGGGAGCGTTACGTCACACTCCACACTTTGGGAAGCCCATAAGGCGACCCTTAGAGGGGTCTTAATGAATCTGGCCGCTAGAAGGAAAAGGGAGAAAGAGAAAAAGATAACAGAGCTGCAGGAGAAGTTAGCACACCTCACGGTGCAGCATAAAGAAACCAACCAGGAAGAGATATGGAAGGAGCTATCAGACACTAAAATGAAGCTCAATTTCGTGCTGTCGTCCCAGGCCGAGAAGGAGTTGACTTGGTCAAAGCGCAAATTCTACGAAAAAGCCATTAGGCCAGATACCCTACTTGCCAATAAGCTCCGAAACAAGCTTCCAAATTTCCATATAGCATCAATCAGAGCCCAGGGGGGGACCTTACCTCCAACCCTAGACAAATTGTGGAAGTATTTAAACAATATTATGCCACGCTCTACAATGGAGACAAGGTCAGCCACACGCAAAAGACCTCAGAGCTATTGAGGGAATTTTTAAAAGAGGCAAAATTACCTACGCTGGGCAGGGTGGAAAGAGAAACGCTGCAAGGAGATTTCTCCCTAGAGGAGCTAACAGAGGTAATAAAATCCCTCAAGCCGGCCAAAGCCCCAGAACCAGGCGACTTCTCCAATTTATATTATAAAAAATATAGCAAAATCCTAGCTCCTCACCTTCTGAAATTGTTTAATGGGATACTTGCAGGGGCGTCCTTCCTGACACAGATGCTCCAGGCGTCCATCTCACTGATCCACAAACTCGGAAAGGACCCGGCAGACTGTAAGTGCTACCGGCCTATATCCCTGATTAATTCAGATATCAAAATGTTCTCTAAACTTATAGCCAACAGGGTGGGCATCGTCCTTCCCGGGTTGATACACCTGGATCAAGTAGGTTTCATAGGGGGTAGACAAGCGGCAGACAATACCAGATGGATAATAGATTTGATCGATCTGGCCAAAAGGAAAAATATCCCGTCGATGGTATAGAGTCTAGACGCTGAAAAGGCCTTCGACAGGATCGATTGGCCCTACCTAAAAGAGATGCTGGGGGCGTTTGGCTTCGGGGGACGTCTGCTAGACGCAATTTGGGCACTCAATAACGGGCCGATGGCGAGTGTGAGACATCAGGGCTTCCCATCGGAGTTATTTAAAATCCACAGTGGGACGAGGCAGGGTTGTCCCTTGTCACCTTTATTATTTGCCCTTTGCATTGAACCCCTCGCAGCCCACATCAGATTAAACCCAGATATATCAGGAATTGCAGCGGGAGTGTAGCAGCACAAGGTGGCGTTGTATGCAGATGACGTGATTTTGACGTTATCCAAACCTCTCACCTCCCTACCCAATGTTTTTGAGATTCTGAGGAAATTCAAACAAATATCGGGATTCAAAATGAATCAAACTAAATCTGAAGCCCTCAATATAAATCTACCCAAACCGGTTGAAAAACTACTGCAATTGAATTTTAATTTCAAATGGCAAACCTCCGCGATCAAATATTTAGGGGTGTATATCACGAAAGATTATAAAATGTTGTACAAAGCCAACTTCCCCAAAATAATAAAGACACTAAGAGAGGATCTCAGGGTATGGGCGGGCTACGGCATCTCTTGGTTCGGAAGGATCAATAGTATAAAAATGAATCTATTGCCTAGAATGCTGTATCTGTTTCAGGCCCTCTCAATACCATTGGTTCAAGCTGACATCCTCTCGCTGCAGTGGCATATTACTCAATTTATTTGGAACAAAAAAAGCCCACAAATTGCAAAGAGTATTCTAACATGGCCAGTCACGAAAGGGGGGTTATCGGTACCTAGCTTATTGGCATACTATAAAGCAGCTCAATTATGCCAAATTGTACAGTGGCACTCAGACCCAAACAAAAGAAGGTGGGTGGCACTGGAAAGAGAATGTTGTGCCCCGGTGGAACTGCACAACCTGATTTGGCTACCAAAAAAGAGTAAGAACAGGATAGAGCTGCCGCTGCAAGCCGTGGTGAACTTGGTCTGGGAGTCTGCCAAATTTCGAAATAATCTGACTACTAAACATTCACTAATGACCCCCTTGGTGGGAAACACAGACTTTGCTCCGGGGCTGCTAGGCTCTAACTTTGAGATCTGGATGCAGTCAGGATACAAACGACTGAAGGATCTGGAGGGTAGGAAATTTATAAAAACATTTGAGATGATAAAAGCTGAAAAGAAAATACCAAACACTGAATTTTTTAGATTCCTCCAGATCACAGCATTTTATAATAAATCGCCAATTCGGCCGGCAAGGACCAATTTCGAACAACTGTGTTCTAGAGACACGGACACACGGGGACTAAGTCTAGGATGTAGAGGGAAGTGATCTGTCCTGACTCTGCTGATGCCCCAAGACTCAAATACATGAGACTATGGGAGACAGAATTAGGGGAGACTCTAGAGGACGAGGACTGGGACCAAATCCTGCAGGCAGGAGCTAAAAGCTCGATATGCGCCACGTTGAAGGAGAACGCATATAAAGTCTTAATGCGGTGGTACCATACCCCTCTAAAACTCTCTAAATTTGTCAGGGGATATTCCCCGCTCTGCCCAAAACAGTGCGGGGAAACTGCTGATTTGAAACATATGCTGTGGTCCTGCTCGAACGTGGCCCCGATATGGGAATCTATTAGAGATTGGTTACAGCAGATTCTCAATTTGGAGATCCCCCTGGACCCGTGGCTGTTCCTGTTGGGCAGACGGATCCAGGGTGTGTCTAAGGCGGCACACAAACTGATTGCACATTTTGCAACCGCACGCGATGTGAGATCGCAGCATTGTGGAAGCAAATGGAAGTACCAGTTATACCCAAAATCCGGAATAGAATTTGGCACGTCTGCCAGATGGAGCAGTTGACTAGCTGGGTCAACGACTCTGGCTCAAACTTTCTAAAAGTATGGGCTCCATGGATAGCCCAAACAGACATCCTGGGGATGGACACCGACACCATTTTGCACTAATAGCTTCAGATGCGTTCTCCCACAAAAAACGCAGGTAAGACAAGGACATAGAAACAGGCAGAGCAGATAACCCCACACGGGCACTCTAGCGCATCAGGGCATACCAGAGTTGGCTGAGCGGCATACACGCCACGGAAAGGCGCCAACCACCGAAGTAGCTACCTCGGCTCCTTCCCCCCCCCCCCCCCCGACCAGCGTGGTCACCCCTATGTATCTGGCCCGTGTCCAGTGAGTCATGTATGTCTTGTGGAGTTAGTCACTGTTGTTCGTCACGTCAGTTAAATAAGTCTGTACAAATTACTGAGCCACTTGACCCACTATGCTAAGTAATGGTGTAAGACAGTGGGAGGTGATACAATGTATAACTTGTAACAACCAAATAAAAAAAGAAAGTTGCAAAAAAAAAAGACACACTTGCTTAAGGAAGCATATGAATAGCACTGTGGATAATACTGGACACATGATACATAAAGCTTGGCCCTCTGCAGATGCACTTACCAGAATGCCCTCCTATTGTCTCTGTATGTTCTCCCTACCTACCAATTAGATTGTAAGCTCCTCGGATCAGGGACTCCTCTTCCTTAATGTTACTTTTATGTCTGAAGCACTTATTCCCATGACCTGTTATTTATATTATATGTTATTTATTTGATTACCCCGTGTATTACTACTGTGAAACGCTATGTACATTAATGGCGCTATATAAATATAAAAGACATACAATACAATACAATACAATAATCATTTGGGGCGAATTCCAAACACATTGCCAAATCATATATTTCATCTAGGTGTCTGTGTTTGGGAAAGTGGGGTTTTAAAGGAGTTTCTTACTTCAGCTCATCCTAGACCCTGGCTGCACTAATTCCCTGTGTGCATGTAATCCATTCATGTCCTGCACCGGAGACTCTGTTTTACTCGTATACATTCTCCGGTTTCCTCTCACATTCTACCTATTTTTGATATAGGATCAAAAAGTGTGATCAGTGCATACTTTACTTTGGCGACTAATTCTTTATTTTCCAACAAAGCCCACCAAAACGCCAGTAACCCCTTGAGTTCCAGAAAGGTCAGCAACGCATTGCAGACCCCTCAAGGGGTTAATGGATGTGGGCAAACTACTAAAACGTGGGTTTCTCAGCCGTTAATAAGCAGCTTCCTGTTGTGAGAGCATTGATATTTGTTCAACCTGTCAAATGTTTCCAGAATCGCACATTCAAACTATATAAGTATATGAATATATGGGATTACATTTCTCCCCGTCTCCTGTGTTCCCACAGAAAACTCCCGCAGCGCCAATTTCTGCTGCATGTCATAATCACCACTGCTGCTCCATCCCAGTTATTACCCACCTGCACATAGTAACCTGATTAATACTATTTGATGTAACACTTCCCCTTACAATTGTAGATTTGTTTAACCAAGTAACAGAAACTGAGACGAGTGAAAATGATTGCAATCGCAAACACATCTATGGGTTTATTTATTCTTACAAATCTAAAAAAAAAAAAACTTGCCTATTCACATGTCAAACCTATTTATTTTGTATTTTTTAAGTTAATTCGTGGCAATGTAAAATGTCGTTAAAAGATGTTTTCTAGATGCATTTTAAAACTGAAATGTCTCCAGTCCACAGCGATGTGATGAGAAGATTCAGCACCACGGATAGCATTCTGCTTTGTAGAGCTGCTGCAAAATGCATACTGTATTTAAGTATACCACCTTCCCCTGCTTCACATCAATCTAACAACACACTTTATCACTTATGTTTTTTCTTTTTATCCAATGTTGATCTTGGAAAAGTTAAATGATTTAATTAATAATTAAAATATACATATAAGTACTAAGTGGGTGGACAGATTAATACATAATATTGGTCAACTATTTAAGCACTGATGAAATTGTGTTTTAATATGTGACATTCCTCTTTATCTTGCAAGATAATATCACAGAAACCTTCCAAGACTTAATTTTCTGAATTTCTCTAATTCTGTCACCTAATGCAGTATAAATATTCTATATGGAAAAATGCATTTAATGTATTTCTTTACTTTATATCTTTATTTGTCCATTTATTTATTAATGTATTTTATTATATACATGTATTATGCACTATTCACATTGCAAATATTTCTAATCAAACCGAATAATAAATGGCTGCTGTTCTCTTAATAAATCAATGTAGTTACCTGATGACATATTTTGATTATTAACAACCCTAATCCCTAGTGGCATTAAAATACTGTTGTAAATGGAAAAAAAATACAGTTTCTTATGTTTTGGGGGTTGTTTGCTAAATTAAATGATTTTGTAGAAAACAATTCCTAAATTGTACAATGTACTTGTTTATTTTTTTTGTAAACGTCCTCTCACTTAACCAGCAGGAAATGCATGACTAACAAATACAAGAAGTGTGACGGAGTAAATTAATGAATATTCATAAGGTAATTTCCTATAAAGTATATATATTCTCTGGAAATTAATCTTGTTGTAGGGCTGGCTGATCTAGTCTTTTCTATGATTTCATCTTTTTGGAACAAGTGTTCTATATTCAATCTCTAGTATAACTTTCTTTTTTATAATATAAAAATCAAATTAATCCTTTCCAGTTGAAAGTGGAGCCAAATTAAGTATCTAAAATTAGACCAGAAGACAGTATTCTGCTTACTTTGCTAGACACTCACATTTGTTCTTCAATAAACATTGATTTTCGAACCGAGATTACAGAAATCTTCAATCGAAAGAAAAAATATTTTCACTGGAAGAATAGAATCGATGTCCTTAAACATATATTTTTATTAAGGCAGGGTGCCTGTCAGATACTTGGTTGAAAAGAATTATTTTGCTCCTTCTATTTGCTCTTGCATTGAGCTGTATACCACTGTGATGAAGTCCGAAGTGGGGGCTTCTCTATGTGCTCAATCAACAAGCAGACGGCAGAGTCTTGTAGAGGATGCAAGGAAAGAGAGGGAAGTGGCAGAAAGTGAATCCCTTGCACCTGAGCCGCTTGCCAACATCGAAGATCAAGAGGAAGGGAGCACCACATTCAATCTGATGTTTACTGTCAGGAATTCCAGCACATCTTGGCTTTCCAATAACATCAAAGTGTTTGAGGTAACTACAAGGTCTTTTTTGTTTTTTACGATAAAGAACCTATGCAAATATATTACCAATGTAATGAAGGGAAAACAGCCAATGAATTCATCTGAAATGTCAAAATGCACGTATCACAAAACAAATTGTTGAAACAAGAAGCGCAGTGATCTTATGACATTTTAAACCTTTTAAATATTGAGGCAATGCTCTTTGAACAGCTTTTATTTTTTTTATAATGATAAAACATATACTGTATGCAGTAGTTTATTTATTGTTAAAAACGTAGTGGTTTTGTGACGGATTTTCATAAATGCTAAACCTGTTATATTGACTAATTTGGCAAAGCAAAATTTTCAAAAGGTAAGGTCTATTGTTACTGTATTTCGAACACAAATGTTTAATAAGTTTCACTGAAAATCTTTTTAACAGAAGAAGTGTGCACACATTATTAAGACAATTGTTCATAAACGATTTACAAATATTGAATTAGTATGCTCGAAAGGTAATTGTTTTTTTTTAGGTTTTGTATATAATTTCATTAAAGTTAATTCATATTAGAACACGTGCTATAGAAACTTTAATACAGCTATATTTGCCTGTGCTTGTGAAATATTTGCCTGTGTTATTAAATGTTTCCAATATTTGCAGAAACATTATGGGTGAATATGTAACTGAAACCGCATTCACCAATATGTATTTGTAGAGTGGAAATATACGACTGGTGCTCAAAGGGTTAATATATGATATTAACAGTGTTGATCAAAAAAGAGAATTTTGATCAGAAAGGCAACCCTTTATACACAGCACTCTAGTCATATGTAGTATATTTGTGGACATATAGGATTTGTCCTGCAAAATTACTGCGTCAGCAGGTAAGTGCTGTCAGAATCACCGTAGAAATCAAAAATCAATAAAATTTTATTATGTCTATATTGACGTTAAAAAAACAGATGCAATATTAAAAATCCCCATATTGATGTGGCTGATATGAATAGTAAGATAACAAGGTAAGTATATTAGGTCAATATTAAACTATTCATATCCAATCATCCAGATAAGTAAGTATACAGTGATGAGCTGCAGAGATAGGCTATAGTTGTATCAGAGACAAATGCCCATGTCTATGTAAGTTGGATTGGTTATAATAAATCAGCAAACAAAGAAAGACTTTAAATAGTCAGATGCTACCTTGAAAACACTTTTGGAAAAGGTGTTTCCAGCTTTAATTAACTCTCATATGTGTAGATTGAGAGGCAATGCTGCGCATCTATGCTGTTGTTATAACATTGTAATAACATTATAACATTATAACATTGTATGTTTTTTCCCCTTAGGGAACTGTGTCTATTGGCATTTCAGTACAGTTTCTTTGGGGTTATGTATTTGTGCTAGGGATATTTTTCTTCAACCCCTGGTTCTCTACAGTGCGCTCATGTGTCATATTTGGCTTTTAGTTCATTTATTGTCTTGGATTTATGTACAGGGGATCTATGCCATGTTCTTTTATATGTCTGTGCTATTTTTTATTCCTTTTGTGACATCTAATTAATAAACTTTTGATATTGCTTATAGTATACCTGAGTGCTACTTTTTGGGCTTCTTCTTCTTTTGCTTCTTTTATTTATTTATATATATATATATATATATATATATACACACACACACACACACACACACACACACACACACACACACACACACACACACACACACACACACACACACACACACACACACACATACAGTATAAGGTATATTTTATTACTTTGATATCTATAGAACTTTGATATATATTTATACATACTGTAAGCCAGTAAACAAAAAAATCAACAAGTACAGTAAATAACTCTGGTTTAGATCGGAACTTAACACTGCTTCCTCTAGTATATAGAAGCACAATATGATATAATTCATAAATCCTTTTGAAACTACCACACATAATGATGGTTCAAACTGGTTGGAAATGGAAAGACTAGTGTAAATATAGAATGTGTTTTGTACAAAACCACTGCAATGATAATTGATTTATTAAAATGACCTTTGCTACGTTATGTAGTCCACAGTAAAATTAATTTATCTCTTTCTTTTAATTAGATGGCTGGGTGTGTTTTCTATTTCTCAGAAAGTAATAATAACTTTTAGTAGGCTCTCTCAAATGAAATACCTCTGTACAGTATGTTTGTCCTTATAGAAATGTGAAGCTCGAATCTACCATATTGAAACTAGACCTGTAAGGAGGGATAATAACAAAGGAGATGACTTGGAATTCTTCGTGAAATGCAAAGTTCAAACCTCTTCTATCGGTGCTCTGATAACCTCTTTAAAAAGGGTGGCGGTTGATGTGAAAACCACCAGAGAAGAAAAGTGTAAGTACAGTACTTATATAATAAAAAAAGAGAGAGAGAGAATAGCTCCATCTTGCATTTAGTTCATTTAAATATGTAATTAGTATAAATCAATCAAACAGTTAATCATGTAGAGGGGTGCAGGCGGTGTACATATATTTGATGCTTTCAGTAATTTAATACGGGAAAGCTTTTAAATGTGTAAAACTGGCAAAAATAGGTGTATAAATCAATAGAAACATACAGTAAATATAACTTGCTGTTACATTGGCCTGCAACGTAATGGCAGTGAAGGGTTTAATGAACCTCACAATAGCTTAATACTTTTTTAGGTTAGAAAGATAACGAGTAACATATGTGTGTGCATTTCCCTAGTGATAATTAGCTTGACTGGGTTAGTGTGGAGCTTTTTTTTTATCAAGCTGTTGTACAAGTCTTTTTTTTTTAAAACAGGACATTTAAACATCTGTTCACTTTGAATAATGTATTACAGTATATCATGTTGCACTCTATTTACCTCGTTGCATCAATGTGTGACTTGGGCAGGAGTTATACAACATATAGTACATATTGCAAAAGAGTTATAAACTCCACCTGTTGTACTATGAACAAGAGTATTGGGGGTAGGAATAGTTTTTCTCCCTTTTATTTTAGTCATCAAAGTATTATATATTTGTTTCCTTTTGACGTAGGTACAAGGAGAAAGACTGTTAAATATTTGTCTACTATAATTTTTTGGGCAGCTTTATGCATAGCCCCAAATATTTTCATCGGCTTTTTTCTGCAGCAGCATCGCTCCAGTTGTGGAGCCTAGAGACATTGATAAATAATAATATTAATGTTTTGCAAAAATATGTTTATGTTACTGTAGGTTATAATTAGAGGTGTGGGAATCTGGCCAAATCCGTTTCCTGGATTTTCTCGCATTTTCAACCCCAAAATATGTTTTTCTGTGTAAAATCCACAAACAGATTTGGTCAGTTTGAATCCTCGTAGATGGATTTATAGAATCCAATCTGCAGATTCAGCAACCCGGTGGTGGGTTGCGGAATCCGTGAAGTGTATTGGTAATAATAATACAAACTTCCGCAAAAAAAGTGAATTTCCTTTTTTGAGATTGATCCGCTGAAATCCGTGGAACAAAGGAACCGGCTGATCCGTGGCGGATCCAAATTCGCCCCCAAAAATGTGCCCATCTCTAGTTATAACATGAACTATATTATGCATTTGGATGTATTGTGTTGATACCTTGAAAATATCTAATTGTAGCCAGGTCCCCTTTTGTGTCGTGACCCCCCCCCTCTTACTTCCGCTGCCGGGGGTCACTCGATAGACGCGGCGGCACTTCTGGAGGGTGGGGGCCGAGCAGGGAGGACTCCGGTGCTCCGGAGGTCCCTGGCGGCTCCCGAGCAGGGCGCCGCCATGTTGTGCAACTTCGCGCATGCGCAGTGAGTCCCCGCATGAGGCGGCCAGCCAGGGACATTGCGCATGCGCAGATAGACCGCGCGAACGCTGGCCAATAGAAATAGGGCTCTAGAGAGGGACTACATATCCCATGAACCTAGGAGCGCCCCACATGACCCCAGGGAGCCAATAGGGCTACAGCATCTCCCTGCAGGGGAGATTGGATACATTTCGTGGGCTTGAAGCACGTTAGGCAGTTGGTGACCGGAGCAGCTAGGAGATGGAGGTAGGGTGCAGGAGTCAGTGACTCCCTGTACTAGGCCAGCAGCCCCCTAGGCCCCAGATAGCCCTGAGCCACCAGTAGTGTTGTGTTGTTCAGGGACAGGCCCCAGGTTAGGGACCCTGCCCTTTATTATCCAGAGTCAGTTAGGGACACAGCGAACGCTGCACGTCCATCCAGAGGTTTGGGCTCAGACCTCCGCTGCGGCTGCAGCAGCCATCCGGGTGGGATCGCCCCGGACGGTAGTTCCTGTATTTCCTTGTCATCAGGATCCTTTTTGAAGCTCCTTGGCAGGCCCGGGCACTGGAGTGCTCGGCAGGTAATCTACAAGTGCACCAACTATACCATTTATTCATAGAAGACATATTGGCTGCGCAGTCACACATATATTTATCTCACTTGCGGGTGGAGGACATATTGTGTGGGGTTACTGGACACGGAGCGGGATCACCCGGTGAAAGGGGGTAGCGTCCTGTGAGACGCAGTAGTAGTGTCTCTTCTAGAGAGGGACACCTGTTGATATATATGATTAAGTACGGTTGCTACAGTAAAGTTATTGGTTGTTTTACATGCTGTGTGTGTAATATATATAAATTGTCCTGCGAGGATCACTCCCCCTCTGGTGGGAGCCATCGCAGGTGGAGGCGCTGCACCGAGTACAAGGTTACTCCTATTATTATACGTGCCCCAGGCTCCCCGTGGCGGAGGCTTAGGCCTCCTATGAGCCTAACAGGTAACACACCACACCTGGTAACATTAGGTTCCCGCACACACATACCATATGCTCTTGGGTGGGGGAATACCCGTTACATAATATTAAGTTGTATATAATACATTGCTGCGGTCTGACATTGCTTAGCTTTGGGTGCTTTAAGGTGGCAACCCCCCTCCCTTTGAAGGCATCCAAATGTCACAAACTGCAATACTGCTTTAGGGCTGTTTTTCAAAGAGAAGGAACATTCAGAGGTTAGTACTTTATTGTCTTATTTTGCCCTGATGTGTGCTACAGCTGGCTCATTTTCTAGCCTTTTCTGGAAACATGTTTGAAATAACATTATACATTGAAAACAAATAACTCGCTTCCACTTATATAATCCAATCCTTTCTTGTTTTTTGTTTGAAGCAGTGCCTTATTTTCCAAGAAAAGTACGAGACCTGGACACATGCCATAATCTGATTAATAAATTTGAACCGAATTTTGATCAGGATCATCCTGTAAGTATTAACTACTTTAATTGCAAACGTTGTTTTGCTCTCCTTGGTTATGGACATCACTTGGGACCATTACTTTTATTGACTAATATAACTCAATAACCGACCTTGCAGTATTACAGAGCAGCACTGAGGGGGATTTTCACATCTGTTAACTTCAGTGATGCTACAGTATGCTAATATAGGTGTGCTTCCTCCACATATTTTTATCTTTTCCTTCTGTTATTAAGGTATAATAATGATGACATAAAGGGTGTAGGCAACATTGTCAGAGGTTGAATGACACAGTTAATTAACAAGCAGTCTGGACTTCAGGGTCCCTCTTAAAAAAAGTTAATATTTATGAATAGTTGTGCATTAATTGTGTTTTTTTTAGCTAAGATGTTGAACTGGCTATTTAATTTCTACCCTATAAAGATAATACTCTATTTAATTTCCGTTCACAAGGCGAGAAAGCAAACAGCTTAAACACACACGAAGTTGACATGAGATCTCCTATTTCAAACACAGAGCTACTACATGTAGATTACACACAGAAACAAAAGAGAAAAAGTGAACAGCTCTTAGAATGTGAGCTTCCCTGTGCCTTTAACATGCTTACAGAGGACAGGAAGAAACATACACATTAAACCCAAAACATTTTTTATTAATCTACTGAAAACAGCCATAATAATTTTTAATCAAAAATTAAAAGTGGCTTTTGATTCTTGCAGATTCATGTTTGGCAACACAATTATAAGACAATCAATGGAACTTTTTGAATTTCTTTGTGATGCATATTATTAAAGCTAAACATTTTGTTCACAATTAAAATGTAAACTTTAGGGAAAAATGAAGCCAAAATGTGATGACCTTTGGCTTACATACAATTGTAATGTAATTTTCTCTGTGAAGCAAGTATTATTTAATTTTCCCAGATAGATCATTTACATAGAAAATGTAGTATGTATCTCATCCACAATTTCAAATCCAGAACCAAGAAAATGTCATACAGTATAATGAAGAATTTTAGGGTTATGTCTTTGGGTGGGGTTTCCCAGAATAAGTAGTACCATATGGCATGAGAATAGTCCCTTTCCCATGTATACAATGACCAGTTTCCACAGCTGCAAGGTTTGACTTTTTGCACCAAAAGGATAAACATATGTTTATCATTTTAGTATCAACAAAAATTATCTTGTTACATGGTTTATGTAATGATGTTTTCAATTGTTTTTCTCCCACTGAACACGATCAAACCACATTAACAAGAAATTGCTTTCCAGTACAAAAGCATATTTAGAAAAATCTGTAAAATTCCAACACGTCATAATTCTTTGAACTTGTCAGGTAGCTTACAGTGCAGTTACAATGTATGTTTTTGTAGATGTTGAGACCCTGTCTATTTGAAAGTTAAACTGGTCCAATTGTATTTATATAAAAAAAGTTCTCTTACATAAATTTCATTATTATTCTTGGGCTACTAATGTGGATCAGAAAAAATGTCATAACCCAACTTTTTGGGGGTTATTGCCCAACTTGCCACCTTGACGCTCTAGAAGAAATTTCACGGGTGGAACGGGCAATCGTCAGGTGGATATTCTCTATCCCTGAAGAAGTACTGTAATAGTACGAAACGCGTTGGATAAGAGGACGCTTCTTTAGCACTACCCACTGTGCATTTGTATCCTGTATACACCCTTTACTAATCTCCGTTCCCGCCCGCTGCCACCCTGACCGGCTGAGATCGTGAAGACGCTACCAGATGACGTCATTGACGTGCGCCGGAGTCTGACGTCACACGCCGAGAGATACAGGGTGAGAGCCTGTCTCGCTGGATCAACAGCCGCACAGCAGACGAAATCTACCGGGCTGCTGAAACTGGATGCCGTGAGCCTGCCCCGCTGAAACAACAGCTGTGAAGTAGACGAATTCCACCGGACTACTGCAGCTGGATGTCGGGTTAACACCATACACCGCAGCAGCCTTGATCCACCAAAGGAAAGGGGAAGGAGAGAATATCCACCTGACGATTGCCCGTTCCACCTGTGGTTCTGATTGGTAACATGTCCATATACATGTACTGCCAGTAATTATTTTATCTGATGTACGTGCAATACTCACCTGTTATACCAATATAATTTTATATTCATACTACACTATGAGGTCTTTTGCGCTGTTTCTTTTGTATTTATCAATGAGGACCACCAGTGTTTAATGGTATATAATCGCCTATTGTATTTCCTACATTTGACACCCATACTGTATCTAAGATGTAGAGGTTAAAGCCCACTCTGAACATTTGGATTCTTTAGATAGATTGTATAGATGGAAAGAATGTGAAAAATAGAGTTGATCATTTTCCATCTGATGAAAGGCTGTGTACGGGCCTGAAATGTTCCTTGCTGTGTGGTATGTTCCTTGTCGGAATAAAGATAGCCATTTGCTTCACTACGTCAGGTCTGATGTTTAGCACGAATCCGGAAGAAGCTATGAATTGTGAGTGTTACGCTTGCTTGGATTGAGTGCTACCTCTTCTTGACTTTTTTCACATCTGTGACATCTAATTTAAATATGCAAATTAGCTCATTGAAATATGCGTATCTATCCTTACAAAGACTTTGCAAATCGCTTGCGAACGTTGACATAGGCGTGATTTTTTTCATGCTTGAACAGTGTTTGCGATTTTAGGCAAAAGTATTGCTCATCTACATGCCAAAAAAAAAAAAAAGACTTTAAATGGCACTTTATGGTGAAGTAAAAAAACCAAACCCAACAGCTGCAGATGGTTGTGGGTGTGATGTTCTTTATATCACAGCTCACATAGATTAGTAACATGTTGAAATAAAAATCACAAACACAGAATAATACCTCAGTGTTTGTGAGTGAGTGAAATGGTTAATTCTCAGTAAACATTTATCAGTGAAATCACTCGGGGGGAGGGGGGAGATTGTGTTTGATGGGTTACATATGAATATTAACCCCACATAGAGAATATGTGCCAATTACTTAAGGCACATATACTTAAGGTGTTCAGGCACATATAGAATTTGGTTATAGAGTGGAGAATCCTCAGCTTGTTGATGTTAAATGATTCAGCTTCGGAATGGTGATAATGATTCTGAATTCTATACATCCAAGTACAATCTTTTATACACTTATCCTCAACCTAGGAATCACCAGTTTTTCTCACTGTTAGACACATTTTCTTAGTTAATCATCAACATTGGAACAATGTTTCTTCAATTAGCAATATTTACTTTCATTTACAAAAGTCTTTTGTTCTGTCACTAAGTAACTATAGGATTAACTGTGTTCCTAAGCTTTTAGATCGATCTCTACTGTATTGTTTTACAAAGTAACTATTTCTAACTACCCCAATATAATTTCTAATGTAATACAATATTACTTATTTTAACTAATTACATGCTGAATATATATGTATATAGACAATATAACGTAATTATTATTCAGGACGTCACCCTATCTTTATCCCCCCATTAGTTCATAAAAGAACTACTTACTAGCGGTGCATTTCAAGACAAGAGATCTGTGTGTCTCATGAACCTCAGCAATTAAACTGCGAGTACTTCCCACCAAACCTTACAACTACAAACACAGTAATATAACAAACATTAGTAACTTAAGTGTGAATAATAGAGTAATTGGGTGTAACATAAAATGTAATACCCCAGCTCCTAGTCCCTTCTGATGTGTAACAATTCTTTAGTGTTGTGTTTCAGAACTACCCTTGCTTCTCCTAGTTCTTTATTACCTTTATTGATCACTTCTTTTCTTATCTGTCTAGTTCTTTTCAAATAGTGTGAGGGTATATAGGCTTCACTGTCGGAGATCAATTCACACATTGGGCCTCTTTCAGAGAAGGTTGATAAAAATTATCGCCAGAACATTTAAAATGCCGTTTTTTGGGCGTTGCTATCACGGTATTCAGAAAGCCTCGATTACCTGTGATAGCAAAATTCCCAAAACGGGCGAATTGCTGCCAGTGAGAGCATCGAGCCTCTGAAAAGGCCTAAACCAGCGATTCATTTCTGCTGCAGAGAGCGCGGCTCTGAGAGAGCCGCCTCTCACAACGGAAATGTCGCCCGAAAATTATTTATTTTAATATAAATTTCTTTTATAGTGTAGATGTGCAGGGGGTCACCGGAGCTCAACCGCGTTGTTTTCAGGTCCAGAGACCCCCTGCTTCCCGAGATACAGGTACCTTTATGGGGTGCCGGTATCTCCTATGCAAGGAAATGTCCCGGTCACGTGACATGGCGGATGGCATCGGATGCTGTTGGAGGCCTCCAAGGTACGTGAGCTTCCTGTTTCCCTGGGAGTCGGAATTAATATATTAATCTGTACCATTTTAGGGTACAGATGAATACATTATTATGACACTATTTGGGGGGCATTTCTGGCTTGGTATTGCTGTTGTTTTTTTTAATTTCAGTTTCTCATGTGGATGTGATTGTTTGTTTTTTTCCTGCTTAATGGTAATACAATGTTTGCGATTGGTGTTCGTTTTTAGTTAATGTTGTATTATGTTATCTAATGCGTTTTATGGTTATTTCAGATATTGTTTGAATTTATTTCTTTGTATTTTAATGTTTCAATTCATTAATGTTGTAGTAATTAATTGGTTTGATTGGTTAGTGTTACTATTCATTTTGAGTTGGTTTAGGAATTAATTGTTTTGATTGGTTAATGGTTTAATTAATTCATTGTTGATGTTGTTATTGCTTATATTCATTGGATTAGCTGGCTACTGTTGTTATTTAGTGATGTGTGGTTTTTTGGAGTTATGTTTTATTATTGTGTGTCTTGTGTATTAATATATTGTAATTAGGGTGCCCATTGAGTGCTATAGAGGCTTATCATGCCCATATTATTATTATATGGGTAAGATGTACCACTGTTCTACTCAATGGGTACAGGGTGGGTATAGTCAGTCCGGGTGGGTGCTTAGGCCTCACGGATGGGTGAAGGGGGTATTAGCCCTAAGGATGGGTGTCTAGACCTTGCGGGTGGGTAGCGGTTTGGTTAACCCCTTTATTACCTTAGAGGTATTAACCGCTGAGGTAATGAAGGGGTTAAGCCCCCCCCGCAACCCCTCCTGCAAGGCCTAAACAGCCACTAAGGGCCAAATTGATGTTGAAACTAACCCAGGTCCTCCCATTTCAGCTCTGTCCCATGCCCCTGAGAATTCCACCTTTAAATTCCAAAAAGGGCTATCTGTCGCCCATATAAACATCCGGAGCCTGCTGCCCAAACTGGATGAACTAAGGGCATGGTGCCTTATGCATAAACCCAAAGCCATCGTTCTTACAGAAACATGGCTATCCTCTAAAACCCCTGATGCAAATATCGCCATTCAGGGATACTCCATTTTTAGGAGAGATAGGTCAAAGAGAGGAGGAGGGGTGTTATTTTATATTGCAGACACCTTACAATTTACACTGTTACATTGCCCACCAAGTCCACCCTCTTTTGAAACTCTAGTTGGCAAAATCTGCCTCCCCTTTTCTAAGCCCATCTTGCTTGCTGGTATCTACCGCCCCCCTAAAGCCCCTCTACAATCCTTGACTGATATCACCCAATTTCTTGGCTCCATTTCCTCTCTGAATGAGAAGAGTGAGCTGCTAGTTCTAGGGGATTTCAACTTCAATTGGCTTGACCCTAAAAACCACAAAATCCAGATACAACTCAAGTCACTTAACCTATCACAACTCATTTCCCAACCCACACGGATAAACCTGAAATCGCATAACCATTCCTTGCTAGACTGGATTCTCTCCTCAAACCCCAGCAGAATCCAATCCTCTGGCATCCTTCCTGATATTTTCAGTGACCATGCAATAGTGTACTGTGTAAGGAAAATTAAACCGCCCCATTCAAGCCCTAAAGTTCTCCTCACTAGAACATTTAAAAACTTTAACCCACAACAGTTTCTGGATGACCTTACCAACTGCCCATGGCACAGAATCGATTTAATTCCCGACCCTGATTCTGCGCTCGACTATTTCCAATCCGAGTTCTTAAAACTCTGCGATACCCATGCTCCACTACACAGAATAAGGGTACGGGGGGCCCACCTTCCATGGGTTACACCTGACTTTATAGCACTCTACCAGTTCAGGGATGCCTTGTGGAAAAGCTACAAAGTAACTGGCACTACCAAGGATCTCAATCACTACAGATGCCTGCGGAACGTGTGCACAAGGCAAACAAGGTATGCAAAAGCACAATATTACTCTGACAATCTCCACCAAAATACATCAAACCCAGCTAACTTCTGGAAGGTTATCAACAATATATTCCAGGCTCCTAACCATCAACAACCAAGTAATATCACTAAGGGGGATACTACTCTGACAAACCCCACTGACATTGCAAATGCATTCAATGATTACTTTGTGGGGTGTGCCACTAACTTATTAGCGAAACGCAGCACAAACCCCAAACATGAATCTCATCCTGGGAGTATCCCTACAGTCCCACCCCCACCCAACACTGCCCACAATTTTCAATTTAGCCCAGTATCTGAAGAGGAGATTACACAAGCGCTCCTCAAACTAAAACTAAGCAGCCAATGTGGACCCGACTTACTACAATCTAGGTTCCTACGACTTGGTGCCCCAGCCATTGCCAAACCAATTGCGTCCATAGTCAACTCTATCCTGTCTGCAGGCCATATCCCTAAGACCTGGAAAACTGCCAGAGTTGTCCCAATCTTCAAAAGTGGGGACAAAAACACTGTCTCAAACTACAGGCCAATCTCACTTCTCCCAATTCTATCCAAAGTTATGGAAAAATGTGTCCACTCCCAATTAAGCGATTTCTACACCAAGACAAATTTCCCTAGCCAATTCCAGTCTGGGTTTCGTCCCAAACACTCCACCGTAAGTACCCTGCTAAAAGTTTGCAATGAAATCCAGTGTGGAATGGAACGGGGACAACTCACTGGTGCAGTATTCCTAGATTTTGCAAAGGCTTTTGACACAGTTGATCATGTTATCCTGCTTAACAAACTCCAGAGCTCTGGAATAGGGAAACATGCTTTAAACTGGTTTCAGTCCTACCTATCAGGAAGATCCCAACATGTGTCCATCTCAGGCTCTAACTCCAACCCCCTGGATATCACCTGTGGTGTACCGCAAGGCTCTGTTCTGGGGCCCCTACTCTTCTCAGTGTTCATTAATGATCTTCCCACAGCTTGTAAGGAAGCCTCAATACACATGTATGCAGATGACACAATCCTGTATGCACACAGCCATAGCCTCTCTGACCTTCAACACATACTCTGACTTTTTGAGACTCGAAAACTGGATTTCCCAAAACAAACTGTTTTTAAACACTGACAAGACTGTAACAATGGTATTTGGGACCAAGACTAAATTTGTAAAGCTTCCAGTGACTGAGCTCCTGATTAGAACCAACGCTAACACCACCCTAACACCTGTCACTAGTTTTAAATACCTGGGCTTATGGTTTGACTCCCACTTAACATTCGGGATGCACATTGATACCCTGACAACCAAGACCTATGCCAAACTAGGGGTACTTTACAGGAACAAATCCTCCCTAAGTCTCCTGGTCAGAAAGCGTATTGCACAGCAGATGCTAATGCCAATTATTGACTATGGAGACATAGTATATGGCTCGGCTCCTCAAACCCACCTTAGCAAACTTGACACCCTCTACAATTGAATTTGTCGTTTTGTTCTCCAATGCAACTACAACACACATCACTGCGAAATGCTCAAAGAACTAGATTGGTCATCACTAGAGTCTAGGCGCAAAGTTTACCTTTCCTGTCTCACCCTCAAATACTTTCTGGGCAAGCTACCCAGCTACCTGAACAAGCTCCTCACCCCTACCACATGCAGTACCTATCACCTGAGATCAGACTCCAAAAGACTATTCATGGTCCCAAGACTCAACAAAGTATCCGGACGTTCCTCCTTCTCCTTCCGTGCACCCCAAAACTGGAACAACCTACCAGAGACTCTCATATCCACCACCAGCTTAAGTTCTTTCAAATCTAAGGCTGTCTCACTTTAATCTGGTCTGTAACTGTTTCATACGCTCATAATATATATTTTCTTTAACTGTGCATGCAATGTCTTGTATATAATGTATACCTTGTTCATTTATGTAACTGTATTTGTAACCATGTATTATTTTGTTTTACTCTGTGCCCAGGACATACTTGAAAACGAGAGGTAACTCTCAATGTATTAATTCCTGGTAAAATATTTTATAAATAAATAAATAAATAAATAAATTCCCCCTTCGCCCACCCTCGCTAGCCACAGTAAGCGTGGCGTGGGTGTTTAACCCCTTCATTGCCTTAGCGGTTAGCCGCTAAGGTAATGAAGTTGCTGTAAATGCATTTTCCTGCCTCGGATGCATGCCGGGGGCCTCCGGTGCTTATATTAACGGCTATCAGCTCCGGAGACCCCGGCATCAATCCGAGGCAGGAGAAGGGCCTGATTTTTTCTAAGTCCCGCCACATCGCAGCTCATCGAAGCATCTCCCCACCAATTTACCTACATTTTGAGATGAATTGGATTTGGGGAGAAGATCGCCTTTTAGGGCTGTGATAGGCCGCGACAGCCGACTTGCGGGTAATAGAATCGCGTGAGTTTATGATCCTTCAGAAAATGGTCGATAAGCGGCTGATCGCCGCTCATTTGGCGAGTTTCTTTGGATCATAAAATTTTGCTGCGATACAGGCCGTTATCGAGCACTTATCGAGGCTTACTGAATACGAGTAGCCATTTTGGTCGATAAGTGCTCGATAAGGGCCTTATCGAGGCTTTCTGAATGAGGCCCATTGTGTTATGTAATGGAATAGTGTGTTTCACTGATATGATGATGCGAGTGTTTGCTACACATATATTACATCTTGCTATTCTCCCAAAATTACCAGTCATATTAGCCCATACCACTACTCTTCCACTTCCATTTACTGTTTTATGTACACATTGCTGCTCTTCAGTCATTGTTACTGACCATACAGCTTCCCTTTTGCCATTTAAAAATGGTGGGTCACATAAAAGAGCACAGTGCCAATAGAGGCCACCTTCTTGATCTTCACGTGTCCTCAACACTTCATTTTTGTCCCAGAATATGTTCCTATAGAAGTATATAAATCATAACGTGAAATAGTGCGTGCAGCATGGCTTGTTTATGATGTTTCTTTGTTTTCTTTTCCTTGCTTCTGATCTGGTCATCCATCTTTGGTTCTGGAAATGGTCGCTGATGGATCTGTGGCCTTTATCTTTGGTTCTTTTCTTTGGTCTTTCTTCTTCTGTAGCCACTTCTGGATATCAGACATCTCTAGTTCCAAAAGGTGTCAGATACCATGGAACTGTTAATGTTATACTCTTACGGGGAAAATAAATTCCGTCTTGTACGGTACTTTGTGTCCAAATGGGACTCTCCTCCAGGTTTCCAAATCCATCCTTCACCTGGGTAGAGAATCAAGTACAATACCAGGTTCTTGGCAGTAATATCTGTTTGTTCATATTTACCTGCCTTTCCTTTGTAATATATATATATATATATATATATATATATATTGTATGCTTGTAATACCTTTCTTTGGCTTTTGTGACCTATAATTCTGTGTGACAAGTTTCTACACTATAATAATGAAATTGCAGAATTTCTTTAAAATCTCATGAGTAGGATTTCCATTTTACATTCTCCGAGATGTCAAGTAGATTCTCTTTCCTTGCATTTTTTATTGCGTTTTTCATCGCGTTTTGTATTATTGTTCTTTTTTATCCAATCTGTATTTCTAATGCCAGCCATTCTTGGATACCCTTATTCCATATACAGTGGGGGTCACCCCAAGTCCATTATTTGTAGATACTATATGCCTTAAGTAATTGGGACATATTCTCTATGTTAGGTTAAAATTCATATGTAACCCATCGAAAACCATCTCCCCTCCCCCAAGAGATCTCACTGATGAATGTTTACTGAGAATTAACCATTTCAATCACTCACCTACCCACTGAGGTATTACACTATGTTTGTGTTTTTTGTTTCCACATTTTACTAACCATGTAAGCTGCGTATAAAGACATTATGCCCACAACCATCTGCAGCTGTTGGGTTTGACTTTTTTACTTTACCATAAAGCTCCATTTTTTTGGGGGGGACATTGCATTATCTGATTTCCAAGAAAATCAGTGGACTTTATTAGCAGCTAATGGAACTTGAGTCAAATTATTGTTTGTATTCACATATGTTCACACTGTTTAAATAACAGTATCACAAGTCACCATTTAATTGCAATCAATAGTATTTGCACATATTAATTTAGTGTACAATTTCTGAGGATAGCGCTAGGCACCATTGTCAGTGCATCTCTACATACTGTAACATACTTGATTTGATTGAATTGTCCAATTAGTCTAATTGTACTCCATCTCTAAAATAACATACTTGATTTAATTGAATGGCCATATAGTAGTCTTCTTCTCCTCCTGTCTTACGTGAAACACCACCCTCTATGCACATGCTTCTCTAGCTTAACATACTTGATTTAAAATGCTCTTCTAAATAGTCTCCTGCTTCGATCTAGTCTTGTTTAGATATGGGCAAAGCTTTCACACAAACCATGCAAAATTGGCCGTTTTTTTCCTTCTCTTCGAAATGTTGTGAATCAGTCAGACCTGTAAGTCCCAGCTCGGTGAAATTAGCCAAGCATTTCAATTATTGATCCGAACCCCCATCCAGAGCCTGAAATATGGGTTTTTCTGGAGAGGGGGAAATTATTGGCAAATCACTTGCAAATTGTGACTGAGTTGCGATTTACTGGAGAAACAGGGAATTGGTGGTGCAAATGTGTGATTTCTGAGAAACTAATAGCCATTAAAAATTCTGTAAACTGGTTCGCCAATAATTGAGTTCTGTAGAAAAAAAAGAAAAGCAGGAGTCAAATTTACATCTCTAATATAACATATGTACATTATGTATTGTTTAACGCTTTAAATTATCTTTTGTCAGTGTTGAGATTATATATGTGTGTTTGCTTTTTAGGGATTTGCTGATGAAGAATACAAGAAACGCAGGGCCTACTTTGCAGAATTGGCTTTCAATTATAAAGAGTAAGTTGTTAAAAGCACAGTATTTGCATTTTGATTCCCTACCCAATAAAGAACTCACTTTCACATCAAATGTGAACAGTGTATTTGGTGTTTTATTAATATTTAATAATTATTTCCATTAAAAAAATCAGTCCAAGAGGTTCGGCTTAGTGTATTTTCCTAAATATCTGATCGCCATTAACTAACATACTGATGCCGCCAAATTGTTGGTTGTGCTGCCCTCACGAAATCCACTATGGGCACATTTTTTATCCTGTGTGCTTGCAAAGTCCCAGTAAAGAGACTAGTGGAAGATCAGCATTAACACAGTGGGTATCCTTGCTTCTGAATAGGACTCCCATTGAGTGAATCCTACCGGGCTGCATCAGTCTGTAAGACAAGTGCCATAAGAATAGACAGAGTCAGTCACTCTCCCTATGCACCTCTAACAGGCGATTACATTAATTCAGCCTCACTGACCCCCTGCTTCCCATGTTACAGGCCCAGTATGGGGTGCCGGTTTCTCTGCCATGTTTAAATTCTCTCGTGTCATGTGACCGGGATATTTAAACAATGCAGAGAGATATCGGCACCCCATACCGGCGACTGTAACTAGAGAAAAAGGGGGTTCCCAAAGCTGAAATGAATGCGGTTCAGTTTCAGAGACCCCCTGCTTCAATACTGTGTTATTAAAATAAACTAAAAGCATCGCAATGGCCTGTTAGGCTGCGTCCAGGGTGGCGCTGAGCTGGTGCGGGCGCTCACGCTCGCCACGATGAAACACATTGAGACAATGTGTGTAGCCTTCGTGAGCTCCCTCCTGCGCGTGCTCGTGAGCTGTAGTCGGAGCTCAGTTTCAAGAGTTTCAAAATTTTGAATCTGCAGCTCCGACTTCAGATCACATGACCTACTTTACCCAATCAGAGGACAGCAAGACAAAACCAATGCAATACAAGCATTGGGAGCTTGTTTTGTATTGCATTGCATTGCTTGCTATCCTCTGACATGAAACGGGGGGGAGGGACATGAAACGGGGGGGGGACATGAAACGGGGTGGAAACGAAATGGGGGGACACACGAAACGGGGGGGACACGAAACGGAAAACGGAGAGATGTGAACGGGGGGGGGGGGTAAAACGAAGTGGTGTTGTGAGGGGGTAAAACGAAGTGGTGGTGTGAGGGGGGGGTAAAACGAAGTGGTGGTGTGAGGGGGGGTAAAACAAAGAGGTGGTGTGGGGACGGGGTCGAGAGAGAGAGGGACGGGGGGGAGAGGGGAGGGTCAGGGGTAGAGAGAGGGGAGGGGGGGAGGGGAGAGAGCGCGGGGGAGGGAGAGAGAGAGCGCAGGGGGGGCGGGATAGAGCGCAGGGTTGGCGGGAGAGTGCAGGGGGGTACAGGAGAGAGAGAGCGCAGGGGGGCGGGAGAGAGAGAGCACAGGGGGGGCGGGAGAGAGAAAGTGCAGGGGGGGGCGGGAGAGAGAGAGCACAGGGGGGGAGCAGGGGAGAGAGCAATGGGGGGGGAGAGAGAGATGGGGAGAGAGAGGGGGTGGGAGAGAGAGAGGGGGTGGGAGAGAGAGGGAGGGGGGGAGCGAGAGAGCAGGGAGAAAGCAGGGGGAGAGAGAAAGGGAAGGGTAGAGAGAGCAGGGGGAGAGAAAGAGAGGGAGGGAGAGGGGAGGGAAGGTAGGGGGAGAGAGAGGGTATATATATATACTGTGGTTGACAAATCACCAAAAAATCTACTCGCCACACAAAAAAATCTACTCGCCACCAAGTACCAAACGTGTGCTGCTTGGGCCAATATTTACTCGCCCGGGGGTTAAATCCACTCGCCCGGGGCGAGCAAATGTATAGGTTTGTCGAACACTGCATATATATATATATGGATATATATAGTATATATATATATAGTGTATATGGAGATATATATATGTTACTGCAATAGATGCCCCCACCGTCCCACTGACACGCCCTGCATCCCACTGACACGCCCCCATCCCACTGACACCCCCCCGTCCCACTGACACGCCCCCCCCCCCCGCTCGCAAATTTCCTCTAGCAGGACAAGATTGGTCTCCTGCTTACATGCAAGTGACGTCACTGCTCATGAGCGCCAGCCCTCTCGCTCCGCTCTTCCATTCACCTGGACGAAGCTTTAGAGGCACGCAGGGAGAGTGACTGATTCTGTCTCACTCTTACTGCGTGTCTCTTACAGACTGATGCAATCCGGTAGGATTCACACAGCGGAAGTCGCATTGGAAGCAGGGACCCCTGCTTTGTTAATCCCGATGGGCCATTAGTCTATTACAGCCACTCCGCGACCATGGGAATAAAATCGTGCCCATAGCAGATTTCGTGAGGTCAGCACGACCAACCATTATGCTATATCTGTATAAAGAAGCAAACACATCTCGGACAAAAGTGGGAAATTAATCCAAAATTATCTTACTGGGAAGGCCATGCAATCAGTATACCTTCTTCAGGAAGCCTTTGGTCAAACCTTGAGCAGTGAGTAATTAAGGGAGTGTTACGAAATGAACTGATTTGGAAAAGGAATCAATGATGGTTACAATTACCATAGAACTATCAGAGGGGGTAATTCAACAATATTGTCCATTGATATACAGGTCCAGGGTTGAGCAGGACTGTCAATAGGTTGAAATAAATCCGTCGGACGATGTCGTGCTTGCTTCATTCAAGAACAAGTCTCACATGAATTAATAAATAGAGTCGGGTCCTGTGGAAGTTGTTGCCACCAAAAACGTATTTGGAGCAATACCACAACCTTGGTGACACCCTGTTTGTATGTCTTGGTACCATAGAAGGACTTGAAGACGTAATGTTTTGGTCGGGATATAAAGTCTTTTCTTAATTTACAAACATTTACTTTGATTCCTAAAGTTATGAGGTCATCTTTGATGGACTTTCTTAGCAAAACTATCATTTGCAGTAGCCCGTTTCACTCAGTGAAGAAATTGGTCACGTACTTGAACTGCTGCCAGTACATGTGCGAGAGGTAAAACCAATTTGGAAGGTGCAGGTTAGGTCCGAGGGGGACCTTTACACATGAGAGCATCTGCTTTTCCATTGCTCTTTACTGGTTTGTAAGTTACATTGAAGTGGGAAAAGAATAGGGCCCAGTGGTCCAGATGCTGGTTGGTGCAGCAGGCTGTTCACAAATTAATTAAGTTCTTATGGTCTGTCTATTCTTCAACCTCATGTTTCGCCCCATCCAAAAGGTGTAGTTTTTCAAGGAACGCTGCCCAGATAGACAACAGTTCTTTCTCCATAGTAGTATAATTTATTTCAGCGTTGGACAATTTTTGTGATAGAAAGGCGACGGGATGGGCGAAGTAATCCGTAGGAAATCATTGGGACAGGACTGCATCAATGGAAGAATCCCTGGCATCTGCTTCAACAATAAAGGGTTGCTGAGAGTTGAGATGCATTAATACAAGTGCAGAGGAAAATTTTATTTTTAGTTCTTGGAATGTGGCCTCGGCTTGAATTGCCCAAGAAAAAGAAACATGTTTTTTTAAGGAAGTTCATGAGTGGATGCAGCATCAGAGAGAAATCTTGAACGAAGCTGTGATAAAAAGCGACAAACCCTAAAAATCTTTGCAGAAATTTCATATCTGTGGAGGATGGCCACTCCCGTATGGACTGGATCTTTCATTCATCCATAGCTATTCCGGAGGCCGAAATCAAATATCCCAGAAAATCATTTGTGGAATCTGGATCCAAAGTATAGACAGGCAGGTCAAGTTTCCAGGGAAGTAGTAGGCAGAAGAATGGTCAGGAGATCCTTAGTATAAAAGTGAACTGTGGGTGCACAAATAAACTTTTGTGAAATATTAAAAATTACACCTCTTCTTTCTGTCAGCCATAGACACTCACCGGCTCTTCAGTTTTAATATTTCCCACTAGGGTATTTGTGCACCTGCAGTTCACCTTTATAATAAGGGAATGCTTATACTGGCTTTGGCAAGCTTTTAATTGCCCTACTGTACATCTCAAAAGCATATGCTTAATTTATTTAACCCTTTCAGAGCACTTTCACATATTTCACAAAGTTTAGTCCACAGGACAATAAGAAATGACATACATTCAGTTTAGGTACCTGCTTGACGAGCTTGGCAGGATTGAATGATGTTTTGATCGAAAGATGCAACCACATGTCTCCTTTGTCACACAGGCCTTGGTTTTGAATATAAACACGCCACTAGTATATTTTAGCCCAAATTGGTAGGAGTGCAGATCTGTTCTTTTGTTTTCCAGCTTGTAAGTTCCTACCTGGCTTTTCCGTCTCACTCAATTTCTCTACTAGACCCTACTCTGTAATCTGTACATATACGGTATGAGTATTTCCTTGAGCCCTCCCTTCCACCATTGCATCACAAATGAAACAAATAGGACATACTTAAAACAAGCCAAGCATGATTCCATTGATATTATGTCTGTGACAGGCAATGCCGTATGAGTGTTGGCATGTTTGGGCCACAAAAATGGTAGTTTTTTTAAATGATTTCAATTAAGCTATTGGAAGGATGACAAATGGCACTGATGATGAATGATGATGATGGTGGTGGTGGTGTGGTGGACACTAGTTACATAGTAGATGAGGTAGAAAAAAAGACATATGTCCATCAAGTTCAACCTATGCTAAATTTAGCCGAAAGTTGATGCTGTTAGTGGTAGTAATATGACAATCGCAGGATAGTATTGGTGGCAGCCAACACAAATTGAGAAGTGAATCTCACAAGATCAGTGCTACAGCTGCTGGTGGCAGCTCTGTCCACAGCAGCTGTAGCAGCAGTTTAGCTTGTAAATCTCAGTCAGACTCTCACATCTCTTTCATTTTCTGACCCGGCTGCTTTGGCAGCAGTCATACAAAACACAGTTCTGCAATCTGTACAAAAGTGTACACATGTGAGTTGTTCACAAGGAAAAAATGAAAATAAAAGGAATATGTTCTTGTGGCCTTCCTTCCAATCCCACCTATGTGCCACCAATGAAGCACTCAGGATGTACACTGTACCAACATGGATTTGCGTGTGTGTCTGATAATACAGGTTGGGGGCGGGGGGCCTGTTGAGTGGAGGAGAGGGGGAGTGGTGGTGGGGGAGGAGGGGAGGATGTCCAACCTGTTTCTGGCATTTCTCTTATGGGCCCGACAGAGGCGGTCCTGACAACTCTTAATGTTGTGTTTCTTAACGTCAAATTGGTGTTCTAAAATTCCTCTTCTAAACTCTCTGCAATCACAATCTGCAATGGTTGTGTAATACACAACCCTTATGGTTTTATAATTAATCAATTAGTTACGTAATTGAGTATTTTTGAAGTGAAACTTCTTTGCTGGCACCTACAGAGTTTTGATAGGAAAAATCACGTGTTGTAATGAAAAAGCGTTATGAAAGTGATATCACGCTACAGATGGGTGAGCGCCTGCGCATGCATATACCTGAAAGTTCCAGGCCGCATGGAGGTTGTAAGCAGCGCATGCACAGAAGAGGAGGTTGCAGGCCGCACCACGCATGCGCAATACCATACTTCACCTCTGTGCAGTAACAGAATGTCTGCCGTACTCTGCGCATGTGCCGAACGACCGCCGTACCGTGCGCATGTGCTGAACGGCCGCTGCACTGTGCGCATACGCCAAACGTCTGCCGTACTCTGCGCATGCGCAGAAGATGCCGCTCCATGCTGCGCACTCAAACTTCTTTGGGTTTTGTCACTGAAATTGTGTTTTGATTTTCATGATTTACATTAAATTAAAGACTTTTGAGAGTAATGGCATTTAGATACTTTGCAATACCCCCCAAAATATATATATATATATATATATCTTACTTTAGTTATCATAAGTCAATTATATCATGTATTCAAAGTGATAGTATCGAAATTTCAACACAAAAATAAATAAAATTAATTATACTCTCAAATCGCAATCATTGAATTAAAAACATCACCATCGCAAATACAATTTCTGTAACAAAACACAAAGAAGTTTCACTTGCAATGCGCGTACTCAGCACACACAACTTTTTTTTCTGCAAGTGACATCAGTAAAACTTTTTTTTAATAAACTTGCAAGGCTTCCCTCCCCCACGAGGGTTGCACCGAATATTCATTTAATTGTTCTGTAACCATATTTTGGTTGGAGGGCTATGAACAAAATGAGTTATTTTCCAAATATATTTTAAATGTGAATCTGTGATTTCCTCACTGTAATATTTGGATAATTCGTCAGAAATTTCTTGATCCAATAACATCACCCTCCATTATTTGTGTTGGATTTGGGGGCACAGTCTGCTTGTGTAACCCATTCTCTGTCACAAACCGTAACATATTTTTTCTCTTTCTAATAATATCTTTCAAAAGAGATATGTCCTATTACTGTACTTCACCTTCAAATAACCTTTATTGATATTGTTTCTGGAGTTCCCTCTTGTCTGGAAGCATTTGACTAAATCACTAAATTTATATGCAAACAGTGCATCAGTAAAACAACTGTGTAGTTTGCTGATATATTTTTCTTTCTTCTTACTATACTAATTGTATCCAGAAAGTAGTTTGTAGCAATGAACAATGAATATTTAGAATATTTAACAATGATATCCTTGCACTTTTTATTGCTTGCCACATGTATGTTTCTTATGATCTGGGGCCATAATTTAGCAATAATAGCTCAGATTACAAATGCAATCTGAGACCTGATTTGAACTCTTTGTTAATGCTGCAGTACTTTTAAAATATCGGATTGTATTTGTATTTGAAAAGGGGACGTGCGGATAAAAACATGCTGTTATTTCATATCATAGGAAACATAGGTTTAATGATTAAATGGTTTCTAAAGGGAAATTTCATACCACAATTTAAGAATACTGAATATTTACTTTTCAATTTTACATTTTTAGAGCAATTTGATCCATGTTAACTAAAATAACATGTGTTAAGTTTATTTGCAAAAATAAACAAGCAAACAATTATAGAAAACATTCTCTAATTGTATACACAACATAATGTTGGCAACAAGCAAACAATTATAGAAAACATTCTCTAATTGTATACACAACATAATGTTGGCAACTGTCTGTTATATTGGTATATAGACCTGAATATCACTGATTGTATTCTCAGTGATAATTGATTACCAACTGCTCATTAATTCAAGAAGCAGTATCCATGTTAGATTTATGCTAGAGGTCACACTGTGTTTCCTACACTGATCACGAATATGACTACAGCTCGAATAACTATCATTATCTGTGGTCTTTTTTCCTATGCGCATTTTTTCCTGTCATATGCAGCCAGCACAAGCATGACAAGGATATAAATACTTTATCTTCACTACACCGGGATCATTTGGCTCTGTATCATCATAGTGTTTAAACCACACCCTGGCTATTTGTCCAATTGCTGCATGCAGTTTCTCTGGTCACTTTATACAACCAGCACAATCATCAGTCTTGCCCCCTGGGGTCACCCTCTTTTTACAATCACTGTACCATAGTAGCACTGTACTGTTTATATTAGTTTATCTGTACAACATTTGTTTCTTATTCTAGTATGCATATTGCAACTTTGATATATTAAATGCTAAGTTGTATATTCTACTAATTTTTCACAAAATAGACATCCAGTTATTAGTGGAGTGCACCATTTTTGGGATTTCTTTATCAGGGAATTTCCTTTGATACACTTTCAATATCCACTTTTCGGTACCTCTGAGGTAGCACCCACCTCTATATTTACACGAGTTGAGTGAGGTCCCTCTTCATTGTTCCAATTATTGAAATCAATCTAAATATTCCTAAATGTGGTTGCCACATGCACTTGTATGAAAATAATATTTCAGTGATAGCTGCCAAAACAAAATATGTTTTGTACTGTACATAGGCACACCCTATTTCTTACAAAAATAAAAGTAAATATAATTCTATTTGTTTTAGAGGAGATGTTCTGCCAAGAGTCGAGTACACAGCTGAAGAAACTGCAACTTGGTGAGCAAAACTAAAGATAAAGGGGTCGTTTAAATAACAAAATTATCCTGGAATATTGTGTATTGAGCATTCAAATTACCCAGAGCTCATCATAATAACTGTTGTTATTGTTCCATGTGAAACTGTCATGGTAAATAATTGGATCTTCTTGATAACACACAACAGTATCACAATTTAAATGTTTTTTTTTCTCAAGCACAACGCATTCTCCCTTCTTCATTTCACATTTAATAACTTATTGAACAAATCTTATTTATGTAGCAAAAATGGGTAGCAACTGCTGGACGTCACAAAGGCCACTAGCATACAGGCCCATCAGAGGTTACCCAAGGGATCGATTATACAGTATTGTTGTATTGTTTTTTGGTCCCAGTGTACCAAAACCGTGGAGCTGTTTGTAAGTTTGAAACAACAGTTGTGTGTAGGAGACCCCTCCTTGAAAAATAACATGACGTATGTACACTCAACTGCCACTTTATAAGAAATACTACATGTGCAGCACCAGAATACCGTTGCAGCGCTTGCCATGTGGATTTTGCCATTTTGTGCTGTCTACCGCTCAGTAGTGGTGTGAATGTTGTATTTATGGATGTGCAGGTGGTCCTCGGTTAACCTGCGGCATCCGTTCTGGAACTAGCATCGGATAGTGAAAGCATCGTTAAGCTGCTGCCTCATCCCATGCCGAGCCTCTCTCTCTCCAACCTGGGTTCACCCGGAAGTCAGGCTCAGCTTCCGGTGTGCACCACCGGGAGAGAGAGGCTTGGTGTGGGATGAGGCAGCAGCTGGGGAGAGCAAGGAGCCGGGGTCCAGTGGCGGCAACAAGAGGCCCAGCCACCCAACAGCTAGAGAGAGCCAAGGCCCAGCAGGTATCAAAGGTAAGTTTATTTGTGAGGGTGGGGGGCAGTGATAATTATTTGTGGGGGAAGGTGGTAAGTGTATTTGGGGGGCGGGGTGATGGTAAGTGTATTTGTGAGAGTAGTAAGTGCATTTGTGATAGTGGAAAGTGTTTTTGTGGTGGGTGGTAAGTGTATTTATGGGGGTGTTGTAAGTGTATTTGTGGAGGGGGAATTTTATTTGGCGGGTGGTAGTGGTATTTGTGGGGGATGTTTGTATCTAGGGGTGTGTGTAGTGTGTCTGTATCTAGGGGTTAATGGTGTTTGTATTGGTGGGGGGCCGCTGTCAGAATGAATGATATTAACTTATTGACTTGATGGGGAAGACCCTCTATAGGTTTTCCTAGCAGGAATGACACCGGGTCTAGCGGTATCTCCATTCCCCCTATCTCCTCAATCATTGCCTGCGTCATACCCCAAAAAGAGGCTAATACAGGGCAAGACCACAATATATGTACCAGGTCTCCCTGCTGGCCGCACCCCCTCCAGCAGAGGTCAGATAGGCCAGGGAAGACCCGGCTCAGTCTGCTCGGGTGAGGTACCAATGAAATTGTATTTTGTAGATATTTTCTTTGATAGTAGTACAAATCGAGATTTTGGCCGCTGCATCCGAAATCTCCTCCCAGTCTTCTCTATCTATTTCAACATTGAGATCTGCAGTCCATTTTAGCATGTAGCTATGGTTGACGGGTATCAAGGCTCGTGCTAGTCCCACATATTGTCTCGAAATCATACCCTTTTGATATGCCCCCACAGCACACATCTTTTCAAAATTAGTGGGGTTTTCAAACTTGGAGTTGTGGGAGACTGTTATTAGGAAGTGTCTAATCTGGAGGAGGCTGAATAGGGGTAGTTCTACTGGGGAAAATTTCTTCCGAACCTCAGGGATTGTCATGAGTCGGCCTTTGTCTAACAGATCGGACACTTTTGTTATGTTAGCTCTTCTAAATTGCTTAAAATCTCTAGGATCACATCCCGGTATGAACTCCGGATTACCGAATAGCGGGATAAGTACTGAAGGGGAAGATGTTAAACTATATTTAATTTTTGATTTCGACCAGATCTTCCACATGCATCTCATAGCTCCCAGGCTCGTCTCGTTCGACTTTACCCCCCCCCCCGCCCCCTGACCACAAAAGGGCCAGGAGGGAGAGGGGAGAGACATAGGAGGTCTCTATCTCCAACCAGCAACAGGACGCTGGATCTTTATTCCAAACTACCGCTTGTTTTAAATGGGCTGCTAAGTAGTATTTGGTTATATCTGGTACTCATAGGCCTCCACTCTCTCTTGGTGCTAACATGACCGACCTAGCCACTTTCGGCTTTTTATCATTCCATATGAATTGGAAAATTCTATTTTGGATATTTTTGAGATCCGCCACAGGGACCTGGATCGGCACTGTCTGGAATAAATACAGTAGTCTGGGGAGGATATTCATCTTTACCGATGCAACCCTCCCCATCCACGAAATATGGTACACATTCCAGCTCTGAAGGTCTCTTTTAATTTCAGCAAATAATGGGGGGAAATTATATTTATATAGAGCTCCATAGGAGTTTGTAATTTTGATCCCTAAATATTTAATACTTGGGGAGCTCCATTTATAGTTCAAATTTGTTTGAAGAAGTTTTACTTCGGTGGGAGTCAGGGATATATTCAGGGCTTCTGATTTGTCACTATAAATTTTATAGGAGAAAAAACGGCAGTGCACTGCCAAGAAAACCAGGGGGAGGCTCACGGCAGCAGAAGCAAAGATTTATTTATGCCATAAATGATTGGACAAAGGTCCCCCCTAGCCCCAATAAGTAACCACCTATGCATTTCGGGCTCTATGCCCTTTCTCAAGGGGGGGGGGTTCAAGTTGTAAAGTTTCGTATAGTAGTCCGAAAATTCTTGGGCAATTTCACTTTCTACGTATGTTTTGGAGCCGGCTTTAGTTCGAATGGCAGAAATGTGGGATTTCACCCTTAGACCTCTTAGTTTATTGGCCAAAATCCGGTCTGCCTTATTGCCCTTGTCGTAGTATCTTTGCCTTGTCCACTTCATAGCCCTCTCTACCTCTTCTAGTTGAATGGCTTTTAATTCCGTCCTAGCTTTATTAAGTGTCTTATAGAGTTGTTTTGTCAGTTTGGTTTTGTGTTCTACCTCCAGCACTCTCCGACAACTCTTTCTAAGTCTTCTCTTTTTTTTTCTTTTGGAAGGATGCAATGGAAATGAGGCATCCTCGGATTGTTGCCTTATGGGGCTCCCAAAGCGTGACCGGAGAATTCACTGAGCCCTTGTTTAATACAAAGTACTCGGATATTTGTTGAGAAATTGTTTCCACCACCTCTGGGGAATTCAGCAATGAGTCATTCACTTTCCAGGGATAGCAAGTATTCTTTGAAAACAGTAGAGAGAGCGACAAGTCAATGGGGGCATGGTCAGACCAGGAAATTGAGCCAATATTTGACCGGGAGGATGCCTGGAGCACATCTCTGGTACCTAGGAAAAAGTAAATCCTCGAATAAGATTGATGAGGAGTAGAGAAGAACATATATTCTTTCTGTCCTTGGTGCTGAGATCTCCAAATGTCATATAGGGAGAAGTCCCGCATAATTTCTTTAAAGCTCTTAGCATTAAGGAGAGTAGATCTGGGTGGGGAAGTGCCCTGGGTACTGGTTCTATCGTAATCTGTGGAGCATATCATATTGAAGTCTCTCGCCCCAACAAGTAACCACCTATGCATTTCGGGCTCTATGCCCTTTCTCAAGGGGGGGGGTTCAAGTTGTAAAGTTTCGTATAGTAGTCCGAAAATTCTTGGGCAATTTCACTTTCTACGTATGTTTTGGAGCCGGCTTTAGTTCGAATGGCAGAAATGTGGGATTTCACCCTTAGACCTCTTAGTTTATTGGCCAAAATCCGGTCTGCCTTATTGCCCTTGTCGTAGTATCTTTGCCTTGTCCACTTCATAGCCCTCTCTACCTCTTCTAGTTGAATGGCTTTTAATTCCATCCTAGCTTTATTAAGTGTCTTATAGAGTTGTTTTGTCAGTTTGGTTTTGTGTTCTACCTCCAGCACTCTCCGACAACTCTTTCTAAGTCTTCTCTTTTTTTTTCTTTTGGAAGGATGCAATGGAAATGAGGCATCCTCGGATTGTTGCCTTATGGGGCTCCCAAAGCGTGACCGGAGAATTCACTGAGCCCTTGTTTAATACAAAGTACTCGGATATTTGTTGAGAAATTGTTTCCACCACCTCTGGGGAATTCAGCAATGAGTCATTCACTTTCCAGGGATAGCAAGTATTCTTTGAAAACAGTAGAGAGAGCGACAAGTCAATGGGGGCATGGTCAGACCAGGAAATTGAGCCAATATTTGACCGGGAGGATGCCTGGAGCACATCTCTGGTACCTAGGAAAAAGTAAATCCTCGAATAAGATTGATGAGGAGTAGAGAAGAACGTATATTCTTTCTGTCCTTGGTGCTGAGATCTCCAAATGTCATATAGGGAGAAGTCCCGCATAATTTCTTTAAAGCTCTTAGCATTAAGGAGAGTAGATCTGGGTGGGGAAGTGCCCTGGGTACTGGTTCTATCGTAATCTGCGGAGCATATCATATTGAAGTCTCTCGCTACAATAATAGATTTGTGTTGGATTTTACTCACCTTCTCCAGGACCGACCTGAGGAAGGGGATCTGTTCCTCATTGAGAGTGTAGATGTTTGCCAGGATGATTGGGGTGCCTAAAAGAGAGCCTGTAAGGGGGGGGAGGGAGGGAAAAATGGGGGGGGGGAGGCGAGGGAAAAAGGGGTGGGGGCACAGGGGAGGATGGAGAGGAAAACATTTAAAATAAAAACACTTTTATACAAACTGCCGATCACCACTTAAAGGCCTCTTCAGAAATCCACAAATAGAGTACATCTTGACCGTTGTGCTTGTCTCGGAAAGTGGAAGCCGTGGAGCAGAGGCCTCACCTCCTCCCCCCCCCCCCACCAACCCCCCCCCCTGTCCCGAGCAACCACAGGCCCGGCTAATATTCTCCAGGTCCCCGAATCAAATAAAAGTTCCCCATCTTGGATCTGAGACTGGACTCAGGCATCATCTCCAATGGTCTGCCTCCGCTCCGGGAAAACAGGGTAAATTCACAGTGGTCTCCCCGGACCCTCCCCCACCTCCCACCTCCCACCTCCCAAGAAAGCCATCGCCGGGACCTCCTCCCGGAGCTGCTGGGGTGGACACCCCCAAGACCATAAACAAGCCCCCCCCCCCAAACTCTGGGGCTGCGGTGTATTTGCTCCACAGATACTTGTGGATGGGTCCTTTGAGCTTCACCACGCGATTGATTCCCTCAGCTTGGCTCAGTTCCTCTACCTTTTGCTCTTGTTTGCATTCCTGCCAGCTAGTCTCTCAGAGGCGCGACGCTGTCTTTGTTCTCGAGGGCTCCCCTCTTCCTGCTCCTCCATCGATGGCCCGGCTGGGGTGAGTCCCAGATTCCTGAGGAACCTCGGTGCGTCTTCCGGATAGGTAAGGGTAAAGAATTTGCCCTTTTATGCTACAATAAGCTGGAAGGGAAATCCCCACCGTTACCAAATATTCTTATTTCTTAGCATTTCGGTAATTGGTTTCAGCTCCCTTCTCCATTCTATTGTGGCTCTTGAAAGGTCACTATATATCTGTATCTGAGAGCCCCTGAATGAGATGTCACTTTATTTGTGGCTTGCTGTCCGGATCTGTTCTTTTGTACGGTAAGAATTGAACTTCACCAGGGTGTCCCTCATTCTTTTAGGGTCCGCAGATTTTGGGCCTGGGGCTCTATGAGCCCTGTCAATTTCGATCCGTTCTGTAGTTAAATCCGGGGACAATTCCATGAATAGGTCTTTCAAATAGGCCTCCAAGATTCCATCTGGACCTCTTCCGGAATATTACGGATGCAGAGGTTTTGCCTCCTCTCCTATTTTCCTGGTCCTCCACCTGGTCTTTAAGGGCTCTGATTTCGAAGCCCATGCGGGACATATCATCCTCCATGGAAGCCTGCGCGATCCCCACCTCCTCCATTTTAAGATCAATGGAGTCCGTTCATTCCGTCAGGGCGTGAATTTCTACCCTCACATCTCTCACTGCAGCTGCCAGGTCTTCTTGGAATCCTTTCCGCATACGGACGAAGAGTTCTTCCATATATTCTCTATTAAGGGATCTTATCTCCGGGTCCAACTCTGGAGTCGGGTTTTTGCTTGGGATCTCTGGAGCGCACACGACGGCACCATATTGTGAGGGCTCGCATGGCGGCAAAAGCCGTGGCTCCGGCGCAAAGTAGGTAGGCAGGCTCTGTTGGTGCTTTTTACTGGATTTGTTTGACATCTTCTTGACCCCCAAGTTCTCCTTTTCTTTTGGAGTTCTTTTGGGTTCTCCGCGGTGTGGGAAAGGTGCTATTCTATGTGCTTTTTAGCGAGGGGTCTCTGGAGTTAACTCCCTAAGCGGCCATCCAGGTTGACGTCACCGGAAGTCTCAGAATGAACATTTTTAATGTAATAAGGTCAGTCTCTCTTCCCTCATAATATTGATTGGTCTTTTGAAGTAGTGGGGACAAGGGGGGGGGGTGCAGATTCGGGGTGGCCCCCAGGGACCACTGTCAGATCTCAGTTGGGGGGGGAGGTGCAAGGGAGACAGGTCCACGCTCCCCCTAGGCGGCGTCAAGGCTCCAATAGCCAAAGTAAGATGGTCGCTCCTCCCCACCTTGCAGCCTCCTCGGCAGACCTGTTAGCCGCTGGTACGCTGTCTGGAGCCTCTACTTGCACTGGGTAGGTGATCGTCCTCTCGCGGCAACCCCCCACCTCACCCCCCGCCTTCCTCAGGCTTGGGTACCCCCGCTGTGATCAGTCAGCTCCAAATGCCTCCCACTAAGCGCCTCCAGCCACACGCCGTCCGTGGCTCTCCGTCTCTCTGCCGCCTGATCCGCTTACCTCTGCTGACTTGGCTGTGGTGCCTGACCCCGCCGAAGGCCTCCCTCTAACCGCGGGTTGTTCCGCTGAGTTGGAGTTCTTCGGATCACACGTGGGCGGTGGCCATCTTGGGTACCTGGCAGCCAGAAACTCTCCCGGGGTTGCGCGAAGTGGTTCGGGTGCGGATGAGCTCGCAAAACGAACTGTTAGTCGGGGGCACAGTCCTCTCCCTGCTCGGCTCAAGCTGGGGCAGATCTCTCCCTCAGATGGCTAAGTCTCCCGTTTTTGCTGAGCTCTGGGGCCGGGAGCTCAGGAGCTGTACATCCGCTCGGCTCGGTGGTTAGCCACGCCCCCATACGATTCACCGGCAGTGTGATATTTCTAATTAATTAATTTTGGGTTACTGATACCTTTAATTAACTAATTTATTTATTTTCTTTTAACAAAATTCAGACAACTTTGAGAATGTTTCAATCATTTTTTTTAAAGTTCATTTGTAAATATAGTAAGGTGAAACTTGGGAGGACTTTGAAGTGCTTCAGTTTGCTATTGAGGACCCTGCACAAGCACTTTGCCCTTTCCTCTCCCCGCCCCCTTTTTTTTTGTCTTAATTGGCTCTCAGACTAGGAAAGTATAAACAAAGAGGGGAGGAAACACTTGAGTTACAGGTTTTGGCCTTCTTAAGGTCCCTGTTGAAAAGAAAAACTTTAATGAATTTCCAAACAAACCCAAAAAGATTGATTTAAGGTTGATTACTTTTGTTAATGGAAGTCAGTTACATCATAAGGACCACTACTGAATATAGTAACAAAGGAGTGAGAGGGAGTAGGTAGTATGATACCTTTTATTGTAACCACGTGTAGTTGGTATGTTACAAGCTTTTGAACCTCTCAGGGTCCTTTATCAGGTAAAAATACACCTACACCCTCCCCTCCTTTGTTACTACATGGAAGAGAGGACCGACACAGTTACCCACCCTTCTTTGCCTACTGAATATAATGAGAAATAGACAACAACACAGACAACGATGCAGGGACTTCTTGTGTTTCCCTGCTTCCTTTCATATTGAACAAGGGTTTAAAGTGCTTTCAACATTTTTTTTTATTATTATTTTTTACAATATCATTGTAAAAGCACATTTAACACCATAAAATGATAAAGGGAAAATGATCTGGGTGGATGTTCGCTTTTCAAGATCGTTTCCCAGCAGTTGTTGAGTGTGAAGGGAAACAGAGGTCAATCTTTTTGCTTTGTATTTCCAAGAATGTTCTCAGTTGTCATAAAATATCTATCTATCTATCTATCTATCTATCTATCTATCTATCTATCTATCTATCTATCTATCTATCTATCTATCTATCTATCTATCTATCTATCTATCGACATACATGCACATATGAATATCTTTCTGTCCACCCCTTTTTTTATCTAAAGCCCTGTCCCAAAATATAAATAAAGATATACATACACAATATTTTAAGGCCCTGGAGCTCTGTAAAAAAAATATTTTATTATATGTAACCCATTTTATGTGCCATTTTATGTACCCCATATTAAGGCAGATACATACAGAAACACGTTCATATTTGTGAAACATGGCAGAACATATTTTTTAGTCCAAAAAGTTTCTATTTATAAATCATTCTACAGTATATGCATTTCTGTATGTCACTAAGTATAGAGAAATTGTCCAAGAGCTTAAAAGATGAAACCACATCGTTAAAAAATTCTCAAAAATAAAGCATCATGCAGAGGAGCAAAGGTCCCAGCGCTAGAACTCACAGTAACTAGGTTTTTATATTGTATAACTCAAATTAAATTACAAAGAACATACATTCTGCATTCATTTCAGAATGCAGATCAATTGATCATAACTAGGTTACACAGAACATCTCACATTTCCAGTGCCTACAAATCATGACATAGAAATAAATGTACTGTGTATGTCTGAATTCCACAGTGTTGTATTATTGTTACTGTACTTATTGTAGATCATTGTTTTAAATCACAAATACAACTCCTAAATGCTCTGATTGTAGAGTCAACATACAATTTACAGAGTATCAGCATTGCAAAAAATACACAGTCATTTAGATGCACAATTCATAAATAAAGTCATACTTATTTTCTGATTACCATAAAGATGCAATAATAATATGTAATCATTTATTTGATGGTATAAAGACTAAACCCATTTTCTGTCTTTCAAGTGACTAATGCTATTTTAATTGTAGCATGTGCACAGCGTTTGTTAATTACTGTGACATCAGGCTTAATAATTTGTGTCCTTATAGGAGAGAGGTTTATAAAAACTTAAGCAGTCTCTATCCAAGCCATGCATGCAAACAATACTTAAATGCATTACAACAGCTGGAGAAATATTTTGGGTTCAGAGAGGATTTCATACCTCAACTTCAGGACGTGTCACATTTTTTAAAAGGTGAGATACATTTACAAAAAAAAAAAGTATTTCCATAATTATCATAACTATTTTTTTCTGTAATATGTATGATTGATACATTATGGACCATAAGAAACCTTGCAGCACCAGAAGAAAATGTATATTATTTTAGTTGAATAATTGTTGTTATTATTTTATACTTCTTTTAAGTATTTTTTTCATACTTCATTATGCTGTTTTTGCATATTTCTGCTTATTTTGTGTATGTACAAACTTTTGGTGAAATTCAAAAACCAAAAAATTGAGTTTTTGGACTTTTGGCAAAACCAGAAGGAAAAAAACAATTTTTTAGAATCAAAATACCAGTAAAAGTATCCACCATTAGTACTTATATATATATATATATATATATATATATATATATATATATATATATATATATATATATATATATATATATATATATATATAGGTTATGGTGGGTAAAAAAAGTGACTAAAACCCTCCACAGTAAAGTATAAAGCAACTGTAAATATTACTGTATATTCATTTGCATGTCTTAGACAGGTCTGCAACCCTGTCTTTCACCATTATCGCCAAGCACACAGCACTTCCACTGCAGCAAGGGATTCTGGGAAATGACATGCAAATGAGCACACAGTGCCACCTTTTATCTCAAGCTCACATTACATGAACAGGGTTGTTCATGTAATGTGAGCTTGAGATAAAAGGTGGCACTGTGTTCTCATTTGCATGTCATTTCCCAGAATCCCTTGCTGCAGTGGAAGTGCTGGGTGATACTGGTGAAAGACAGAGCTGAAGACCTGTCTAAGACATGCAAATGAATATACAGTAATATTTACAGTTGCTATATATATATATATATATATATATATATATATATATATCTCACGCTCCCGGAAGACGCCTCACGGCGAATCGGCCGTCGGAGCGGAGCAGAGATAACTCTCTCACTATCCCCTGACCCGTGTGCTGTGTGTGGATGGTCACGTCTTCACTCATGATACTCCTTGGATGCTGGGACTTCTGACGCTGGTCTGTATCGTGGGACTCCCTCACTGCCTTGCCTGCTACATGCTTGTAGTGTTCACTGTTGCTGGGCTGCCAGATCCTGACCACTGTTTATCCTATTATTGCCTTAATCATTGGGGGTTTGCTCTGACTGCACTTTGTGCTATACTTGGACTTCCTCCTTATTCTACTTACTACATGTTTGCAGTGTACCATCAGCATTAGGAATTATTTACCTGTTCCCCAGAACTTTCCCCCCCTCCCCTCTCTTCCCCCCCTCCCCTCTCTTCCCCCCCCTCCCCTCGCTTCCCCCCCTCCCCTCTCTTCCCCCCTTCCCCCCCCCACACCACCCTACCTCTTCCCCCTCCCACACCACCCTACCTCCCCCCCCACACCACCCCACCTCTTCCCCACCACACCACCCCACCTCTCCCCCCCCACACCACCCCACCTCACCTCTTCCCCCCCCCACTCCACCCCACCTCTTCCCCCCCCACACCACCCCACCTCTTCCCCCCCACCCCACCTCTTCCCCCCCCCCACACCACCCCACCTCTTCCCCCCCACCCCACCTCTTCCCCCCCCCCACACCACCCCACCTCTTTCCCCCCCACACCACCCCACCTCTTCCCCCCCACACCCCACCCCATCTCTCTCCCCCCCACCATCCCACCTCTTCCCCCCCACACCACCCCACCTCTCCCCCCCACACTACCCCACCTCTCCCCCCCACACCACCCCACCTCTTTCCCCCCCATACCACCCCACCTCGCAATTTTTGAACAACAACTACATCATATCATTTCACGCATTTACATCCCGGGCAATGCCGGGTATATCAGCTAGTATTACATATTCATAAATAAAATTAAATACCCTTAATATAGGAAAGTAGGCTTTTGAGTAATTTTACTAAGTGGTCCAATCTTTTTTTATTTATTAACATCACCGATCAAAATGTAGAGATGTACAGTAGCAGCCATTACTGCAGCCTTTATGGTGCTTGGCGATCGATACCACAATTGTCTGCATTGACTTTGCTGCACGTTATTGCTCTTTGAGTAGAGTCACTCCGAAAAAATTGTGTTTCGCTTTTTCTGCTATAGGTGCAATAACCGCTGCTACATTTGTATATATGTTGACATGACTATTATTATAAATAGAGACAAAGTGTAACATGGGGCTAAATGCTAATACATATGATTTAATAACAGAAGTACTTAGTTGTAGCAGAGAGGTTGATAAGAATAAGTTTGGTTTACCAAATTACCAGAGAGATTGATAAAATGGTGTTTGAGGAAAAGCTGTAGAAAAACATCACAAGCGCACTATTAATTGGTTTCTCCTATGTAGAAAGAACAGGGTTCCAATTGAGACCAGCTGCAGGTTTGCTTTCTGCACGGAATTTCCTTGCTTGTCTAGCATTAAGAGTATTTCCAAGCACTCAGTACCTAAGACATCCCTCATCTCCCATGCATTCCCCAGAACCGTGAGTACAGTTATTTTCACTTTCTACAAATACTATTCTTCCACACAAATGAGAATTTAATGTATTTTAAATTCATACCAGCATCACTGTATGTAAAAAGTTAACTGCTAACATCTTTAGTATACATGCACACAATATAGTATTATAAATTAGAATACTGAACTCTACTTTGTTTAGTGTATGTAAATAATACAACATGAGAATATCAAGTATCCTTGTGCTCCTTATAAATAGTGTTTTGTTGTCTCTTTAGTGACTGCTGTCATGAACTGCTGGGCCACATTCCCATGCTAGCTGACAAGGAATTTGCACAATTCTCACAGGTAAATCTAATTTAACTCACAGTGAAAATCGCAATTGATAGAAAATAAGTTTGGCTCTGTAACAAAAACATTCCAGCTACAACATTGAGGAATCATGGTGAAAAAAAAAATCATCCTTTAAATTCTTGATAAAACCTAGTCCTGTTTTTTCACATGGTTGTTCCAGTTTGGCAGCCAGAAGACTTTGATATATAGTCCCCCAAATAATTTATGACATTAATATTATCGTTTGTTAAGTCGCCTTAAAGCAGCAACTTCCTATGTTTTAAATTTATTTTTGTTTCTATAGTATCTGAACCAGGGGATCCTCTAATCCAAATTCACTGTACATTGATCCCTATGGCCCCTCCTACCTGAGATATAGATATGATGTCGCTAATACATCAGGAAGTCTTTTACAGCTCCCTGTTAGCTAGCAATTTTGAAATATTTCAAATCCCCTGGGGACAAGGAGACCCCAGGTTGTTAAGGCCCTGTTAGTCAGCTTTAAAGGATCCCCAGGATCAGGCAATAAATAATAACAGTAGCACAGACTGTTGAATACCCCATTTGGAAATCCATCTTCAATGCACTCACACTTCTAGATCTCGAAAACCTTGGTCCCAGGGTGTGTACCATGTAAACTATTATTATCTACTGTAACTCTTTTGTAGATCATTCCTTGCCAGTGTCTCCTGCATAATGTGAGCAATTTTTATGATCTATCTTTTGCATAAATCCTAAGGATGTCCAGGTTCACAGGTTCAAAATCTGAACATCGTGAACTTTGAATCAAATTTTGAAAGCCAAGCATAACTCGAGCCAAAACCCAAGAAAGACTCAGTCTCAGGGGCCTATTCAGGTAGCTTTGATAAAATCACTGCCAAATTGAACATTTTGGCACCCTAATTCACAGTCTAAGGCCTCGGCCATGTTACTTGCTTGCTGGCGGAAGCGCGCTGAGGCGCGCTCCCGCTCAGCACTGAGCCCCTACAGCCGCAATTAGAGCGGCTTTACTAGGGGCTCACCTGTGCTTCCGCGCGCTTGCGGAAGCGCAGGTCTTAGGGGAATTTAAAATTCCCCTGCTTGCCGGCGCAACAGGCCGGTCACGTGAGCGGTTCGCCCAATGAGGGCGAACCAGCTCCGTGACGTCACTGGCCCGCCCCCGGCCAGTGACGCGCCCGCCCCCTGACGGCCCACTGAGAGCGCTTGCGGTAAGCAACCGCAAGGCCAGGGAAAGCACCCGCTTTCCCTGAGCCTCAGCGCGATTCAGCGAGCAAGCAGGGAGCATGGACTCAGCCTAACATTTGTGTTATCACCATGGGCGTCCGCAGGAGGGGGCAAGGGGGGGCGCTTGCCCCCCCTGGATCCAGGGCCGCAAACAGCGGGGGCACAGGGGGGACAAAGGGTACTGCTTCCCGGGCCCCGTGGGTCAGGCCGGGCCCCCTGCGCGGCCGGGCACCAGTTAATTAAATGCATTAAAAAAAAAGTTTAAAAAAATGGCGCCGATTCCCCGCGGTCCCGGCACGCATGCGCAGGGCAAGCAGGGCCCGCTTCCCCCCGCTCCCAAAGTGGGACGGAGGGGGAAGTACAAGCCAAGCTCCTCTGCGGCCTGCTCCCCCTCCCGCTCCCAACGTGGGATGGAGGGGGAAGTACCAGCTCCTCTGCGGCCCGCTCCCCCTCCCGCTCCCAACGTGGGATGGAGGGGGAAGTACCAGCTCCTCTGCGGCCCGCTCCCCCTCCCAACGTGGGATGGAGGGGGAAGTACCAGCTCCTCTGCGGCCCGCTCCCCCTCCCGCTCCCAACGTGGGACGGAGGGGGAAGTACCAGCTCCTCTGCGGCCTGCTCCCAATGTGGGACGGAGGGGGAAGTACCAGCTCCTCCTGCGGCCTGTTTCCCCCCCTTGGCCAGCTTCCCGCGCACCCACCTCCCACGTGCCCCCCGGCCCACCTCCCGTGGCCTTGCCCCCCCCACCCCCGAGCCCACCTCCCGTGCCCCCCCCAAGCCCTCCTCCCGCGCCCCCTCCCCAAGCCCACCTCCCGTCCCTGGCAGCTGCCGCGGGGATATCGGGGGCAGAAGGGGATTTCGGGGGCAAGAGGGGGAAGCGTCCGGCGACAAGCTGCACCCACCCGGTCAAGGTAAGTCACCCCACCCAGTCACTGTCACCCACTGTCACTGTCACCCACTGTCACCATAACCCACTGTCACCGTCACCCACTATCACCGTTACCCACTGTCACCATTACCCACTGTCAACGTCAACCACTGTCACTGTCACCCACCCAGTCACTGACTGTCACTCACCAAGTCACTGTCACCCACCCAGTCACTGTCAAGTCACTGTCCCACCCAGTCACTGTCTCCCACCCACCCAGTCACTGTCAAGTCACTGTCCCACCCAGTCACTGTCACTCACTCAGTCACCCAGTCACTGTCTCCCAACCACCCACTGTCTCCCACCCACCCAGTAACTGTCTAAGTCACTGTCTCCCACCCACCCAGTCACTGTCACCCACCCACCCAGTCACTGTCACCCAGTCACTCTCTCCCACCGTCATTCACCCACCATCATTCACCCACATTCAACATTCACCCACCCACCCACTGTCATTGACCCACTGTCATTCACCCATCCACCCACTCACTCACTGTCATTCAACCATCATTCATCCACCCACCTACCGTCATTATCCCACCCTCCCACCCACCGTCATTCAACCGTCATTCACCCACCGTCATTCACCCACCCACCCACTGTCATTCACCCACCGACCCACCGTCATTCACCCACCCACTGTCATTCACCCACCCACTGTCATTCACCCACTCACCCACTCACCCACTCACCCACTCACCCACTGTCATTCTACTGTCATTCACCCACTCACCCACCCAGGCAGGCAGACACATGTCTTTTGTTGGAAATATAAAAATAAACAGGTTGCATTGTAATGTTTTATTCTGTATCACAATCAGAAAACAGCCAAGTAAAAGTTGCGCTCTAAAAGATATTTTTTCGTGGTAGGTGCGCTATGGGTTCGGGGGGGGGGGGGGGCGCTATGGGTTCGGGGGGGGGCCTGCTCCTTTCATTTGTCCTGGGCCCCATGATTTCTGTTGGCGGCTCTGCCTGGATCACTCGCAGTCCTGGGCTGTTTTTGGCATTTATGGCGCCGTACAGTACGTTAACGGCGCTATAAATGCCAAAAACAGACTCTGGGTGGACCGGGACGGAGGTGGGTGGACCGGGATGGAGGTGGGTGGGTGCCCCTGGCGCCGCCGCAGGCAGCTAGTGGTAGGCTAGCCTATGCTGCTACGCAGGAGGAAGCGCAGCGCACTGTCATTGGTAGCACTCGGGAGTGATGCGGCTCTCATTGGTAACACTACCTACCAATGAAAGCCGTCTCACTCCCAAGTCGGGACCAATCTGTGCCGCAGCCGGGACCGCCATTGCGCTGCGGTTATAAATTATGCCCCCCCCCCCGAAAATTTTTCGAAACCGTGAGGTAAGAAAATGCCAATGCCGCTCAGGATAGCAGTGTCTTTAACTCAGCCATTTTCTAAGTTCTACTGTTGCAATCTGCACGCAGTCTGTAAGAGCTGCACAAAGAGAGCTGCATCTCCCTGCACAGCTCTTACAAGCGATCGCACTGTTTTAATTAAAATTTTAGGTATAGAGTATTGTAGCAGGGGGTCTCCGGAATTGAACCGCATTAATTTCAGGTCAGGGGACCCCCTGCTTCCCGAGTTACAGGCTCCAGTATGGGTTGCCGGTATCTCCTATGCAGTTAAATCTCCCGGTGACGTGACACGGGACATTTAAACAATGCAGGGAGATATTGGCACCCCATACAGGGCCTGTAACTCGGGAAGCAGGGGGTCCTCGGACCTGAAATTAATGTGGTTCTGCTAAGGAGGCACCCTGCTTTAATACTCTGTTATTAAAATAAAATAAAAACAGTTTCTTCACCTTATTGGCTAGCCGCTAAAGCAATGAAGGGGTTAAACCCAAGTACCTTGTTTCTTTGGAGTAAAGGGGGTGGGTGAAGGTGGTAATTGTCCCAGGGTAGATAGTTAGGCCTACCGGGAAGGTTGTGGGATGAGTTAAAACCTTCTCTACCATTGCAGTGGTAACCACTGTGGTAATGAAGCGGTTAACCGCTCCCGCTACCCACCCGAGAGAAGTAACAACCCACCCTGAATCAACAACCCCTTCACCCACCCCCTCTACCCGCAAGAAACAATAAAAAAACAATAACCCTAATACTCACCCCCTCTACCCCCAACACTCCTCCCAACACAAACAGTACAAAAATGTGCAAAATTCCTATTATCCAGATAATAGCGCATTTGCCCATTAAAAATAAAACATTATCCAGCCAGCATTAAGTAAATTAAAGTTGCACTTAACCCTGCCAGGATCATGGCCGCCCTCATCCTCATCACCGTCTGCCTCAGGCAGCAACATTAAAATAAAAAAAATTAACTACTGGCCACTAACCCCTTTATTACCTTAGCGGTTAGTAACCACTATAGTAAATAAGGGGTTATCCCTCCCCCAGCCCCTGATACCCACCCGGGAAGCCTTACCACCCTCCCCATGGGCAACTACCCATATCCCCCACCCCGTCTGCCAATTGATTGTCACTGTGGCAAACCTTGTCCACAATATGGGCATGGATTTCCACAATGGCAATGAATGGGCAACCTAATAAAAAAGAACCACAAAATATACCCATTTTACTATGTTGTATGTGTGTTTTTATCATTGTGATTATGAAATAAAACTTTATTATTTTTACTGATCTTCCCGGTTCTCAAAGGGTCAATAGACTGATTTACAGTAATAATCTGTTAGACTGAATACAGTCTCCGTACTATCATCCAGCAATGAGTGCTTGAGATAGGGGATATCTTTTTTGATCTGTCTTAGATCAACTCTGTAATAAACAAATTAGCTATTATCCAGATCTGTATAATAGGGATTTCCCCCCATTACTGTACTGTATGTGTTAAGGGGAGGGGGGGGGGGGTTGTTGGAGGTAGAGCATGTGGGTAGTAGGCTGCTCATTCATTGCCATTGGGGTTATCTTCGCTCCCAATGAGGGCATAGGTAACCACACTGGCAATCTATGGGTGTATTGGTGTTTGTATTGTGTTTTAATATTTATTGGGGGGCAGGTGGGTGGGGAAGGTGGTATTTGGCCCATGGTTGGTGTTTATGCGTACCGGGTGGGAAGTTAGAGGGGTTAACCCTTTCATTACTTTAGTGGTAGTAACCGCTAAGGTACTGAAGGGGTTAACTCCTCCCGCAACTCTCCCGGTAGGCATAAACACCCACCATGGGCCAAATACCACCTTCACCCACCCCCTCAACCCCAATAAACCGAGCAGTGGTATTTAACCCCTTTATTACCTTAGCGTTTAGCTGCTAAGGCAATGAAGCTGCATGTCAATGTATTTTTTTTAAATAGGATGGAAGCACGGGCTCTCCAGAGCTGATTGTAATGCATGTCAATCCGATGCAGTAAAAATAAAAAATAAATTCTAAGTCACATTGCAGATCCCATCTTGCCACCCTTCAAGTGGCGAGATGAGAACCTGCGAGTTGCGTGCGAGTTGCAGCCACGATGTGATTATGGAAGCTGCTTTTGAATTGCTTGATATCTCCAAAAAATGCTTTTTAGCATTTTTTGAGTTCAGCGCAACTGAACGGGAAGAAGCACTTATCGTGTGAGTTTGGCATGTTATCAAAGCTTTCTGATTAGCTACCTATGCCAACTCATTCAAGAGGTGCTCAAACTGCTCGATGAGTTACTTATCGAAGCTATCAAAGTTTTCGGGCAAAAGAAAGAACACAGAAACTTTTGCAAAGAATTTAAATGTTTAAATCTGCTTTATTTATATTTCCCCCCCTCTTATTTAAATCAAAATTAAAAAAAAACAATGAAGTTCCAGCAAAACCAAAACATTATTAAATCCAAACACAATACCCCAGTGAAAATGCCGATGCTTAACAAACACTACAACAATTTGTAGCCATACTGTATAAGGGTACCTAACATTGTCTTGTAATAATGGGCATCTATATTGTACTGTATTTTGATCTATATAGTACCAGCAAGCACTTGCAGCTTTTTAAAAATATATTATACAAGACAAAATACTAGGGAAGAATAATACAAATTAGGGATAAGTGCATAATACATAAAGGTAAACGTTGTGGGGAAAAGCATTCCTTTCAGGTCACTGTATCTAATCTAAATATTGGGAGACATACAGAGACAAAATGAGTAGACATTTTGTACAACAAGGTTAAGAAAAATTATGTTTTAACAGATTGACATTGGATGAGAGTTTCAGAGGTAGGTGGTGGCATGAAAGAAATTTCAGGTTGGACATAGCAGTAGAGCTGTGTGGGTCCAAAAGAAGGCTTGAGAACAACAGAGGAAGCAAGGAGGTCCATTGCAAGTAATAGGAGCAGATAATTGCAGTAATGAGGGGCAAAAGTAGAGAAGGAGGGGAGCTGATTTTGCAAGTGATACAGAAATATAACGGGAAGCCAGCAAAGGGATCTAAGGTGGAGAAAGTCATAGACAGATCTCGGAAAGAGTGTTATAATCTTAACTGCAGAACGCTGTATATATTTTAGAGGAAGAGAGTTTTCACATAAATAATGAAACAATTGTATTAGCCTGTATTCAATATACTGTAAAGCTAATTCCTTATGCTGGAGAAGAGTTTGTCCCATTCATGTAGCTGATCACTTATCCAGCACTGGGAAGTGGCTTCACAGGTAAGCATAATAGACAAGGGTCTTTAACGCTGAAACAAATATTAAGAAATCACTGTCTTATTTCTTTGCTTTCAGGATATTGGACTTGCTTCACTTGGAGTGTCGGATGCAGATATAGAAAAACTGGCTACTGTAAGTTTAAAAAAAACTGTACAGAAGTGTAGAATAATGCTAGAATGTGGATTTTATAGCCACTGATTTTTAAGGCATACATTTGTAACATTCACGACCATACTACGATGATATTGTGATCATTGCGTCAACACTGACATCACTTGATTTGCACCTATGAAAATCTTCCTTCTACTGTAAGTGACTTATACCATTAAACATGTCCAAATCGCCAGTAAATAGCTTTTTTACATGCGTTATCACTCTTGCTGACAATCTGAGCGGTAGGACAAAAAACGCTTAAACTCGCATTTTTTAACAATAACTGCTATTTAAGTAACTCCATAAGGCAAATCGCGGCTGAAACACTCACTTTTATTTTTACACCACCTAAAGCGTGGCGAGATAGGAATTATAATGTCCATCAGATGGAGTATCATTTATTTTTACTACATAGAATTGAAGCAGGGGATCTCTGGAGCTGACCTGCATTCATGCGTGGATTCAGTCCGTGAGCATGCGCGGCTGTGCGTGACGTCATTGCGCATGCGTGGGACAGCCTAGTGTCGCTGCGTTTTGGAGCGAAATGGACAATTTGAATACCCTATTTCCTTGATTCTAAGACACATCTTTATTACGATTTTCACATGTCTGAAATTGGGGTGCGTCTTAGAATCGATGTATTAAAAAAAGGAAGAGAAAAAAAAGTATCTACAGTACTAGCCCCCTCTTTTCACTTACCATGTTTCAGGAGTGGTCCCATGTCAGCAGAGGACAAAGCGGGAGGAGACAGGAGAGGTCTCACGTCTGCAGATGGTTGAAGATGGACAGCGGGCGGGAGTGTGGCGGCAGCAGGATGGTCCAAAGTCTGCAGGTGAATGAAGATAAGAAGACAGCGTGTGGGCGTGCGGTGGCGGCTGCGGCAGGAGATCATAATAGCAGGAGAGCTGAGCAGGAGCAGAGCAGCATAGGGAAACAGCTTGGGAGGTGAACACTAACACCGGAAGTTGACCGGTGTCTGACTTCTGGTTACAGTGTGCTCCACCCCAGCCATTCCCCTTTGCCACTCTGCTCTTGGTTAGCTCTCCTGCTATTATGATCTCCTGCTGCTGCCACCACCCGCCCTCTGACTTCTTAGCTTTATTCACCAGCAGACTTGGGACCTGTCCTGCCACCGCACTCCCGCCCACTGTCCATCTTCAACCATCTGCAGACATGGGACCTCTCCCGTTGCCGCCGCCCACTTCATCCTCCGCTGACATGGGACCTCTCCTGAAACATGGTAAGTGAACATGTAATTTTCCTTGATTGTAAGGGCCACATCGATGGTGCGTCTTACAATCGATGGCATCTTACAATCGAGGAAATACGGTATTTATTTAAAGGGTTCTTTGTATATGTGTTGGTGACTCCTTGATAAAGTTCAGTATGCACGAAACGCGCAGGAGGTCATTTTTTTTAACTATAGACCAATAAAGCATTATATTTTACTCATCCAATTTTTGTGACCCACTCTATTGGCTGTGCACCAAACATCCGTTTTTAGTTTACCCAGTGCTTGTATTTTAAATGTCCTGTCACGTGGTCCATGACGCGGGGCATTTAAACTTGCAGGAGATAATGGCACCCGATGCGGAGGCTTGTAACTGAAATTAAGGCAGTTCAGCTCCGAAGACCCCCTTCTTCAATCCCATGTACTAAAAATAAAAACAGCGTGGTCGCCTGTAAGAGCTGCGCAGAGAGAGGGACCTCTGCTCTCTCTGGTAATTTCGCTTGTAAAGCAACTACAAAATCGAACGGTATGTTACTTTTTTAACAAACCGTATAGAAAATGTGTTTTGCAATAGAGAATACCGTTTTTTAAACAAACTTAAACACATTTCATACCGGGAGCTATGAACATGCAAACACGTTCGGTTTTGCAATTACAAAAATCGAAGCTCCTAGAATAGGCCCCTAAGACTTTGTTTTTTTTTTTTCAGATTGGTTGAGAAATCTGTGGGTAGTTTGGGTAGCATCCAAGTTTATTTATATGTGAAATTAATTTTTTATATAGTGTTTTCTGTGTAAGAAAATATATTTAATATAAGTATTTCATTCGGTGACAAATTTGATTAGTTCTAGCTCTGAAAATCTCTTTACTATACATTGTAACATACAGTATCTGAAGTTGTGTTATCACAAGCTGATTTTCACTTCATAGCCAACTGTTCCACAAGTGGTGAGGCAGGCCATATTTTCGAGACGTGCAGTCATCATGAGTTTTTAAACTAGGATTTTGCTATATTATTTAATTAAAAAAAAGTACCGTGAAAAATGTATTCGGACAGCGGCTTTCCCCTTCGTAAAAACGTCAGTACCCTTTACAATTGTATTGTCATTGGAACCTTCTAAAAATTTATTAAATGTATTGTGATTTTGTAGAACCCCCGCCCGCTTATCACTGTATGTAAAAAATATACTGCTGCGGTTTACAATTTTGTATAGTTTCTATTACAGTATATATACAATTTAGAACATGATAGTATAACATATAATAAACAAATTTTAATGATTAGATTAGAACTGCGGCAAAATAAAATGATTCTGTCCTGAAGAGTAACATGTCAGCCATTCCCAATTCATTTTCAGGGAACTCATGGTAACTTCTCATAAACCCCAAAGTTACAGATCACAGGTTAAAAACCGCTGTATTAGAATGTACATCTTGTTTCCATTTCTGTCTTCAGATATAATATAAAGTGATATTGCTCTAAATATAATCAATACTATTAGCCCATTTTGCATGAAGTCCACAACCTCCCTGGTCTAGCCCAGTGCTTACCCATTAAGAGCATGGTATTTATAAATACATTAAAAATCCATAAAAGTTAAAAAGATTATATAAGGTGTAACCTTCTACTGTCCGGCTTCCTGCTTCACACCTGCCTCCTCTACAATCCATTGAAAAGGCTGCTGCTATAATCACTTTACTCTCTCCTAAACCTGCCTCAGCTTCTCTCCTGCTGAAATCTCTCCCCTGGCTTCCTATAAAATCCCGTATTACAAAATTCTGCTTCTTTCTTTTAAGACTATACACTCCTCTGCCCATCCTTACATCTCAGCCCTATCTATCTAACTACATCTGCATGACTCTTGCATTCTGTTCAAAGATTTCTTCTGCCTTCCCATTCTGTATCCAAAGCCCTACCCCCCGCTAAAACTTTTCTCACTCACTGCGCCACACCTCTGGAATGCCCTTCTCAATATCCCAATAGCACCCTCTCTCTCCATCTTTAAGACCATCTTAAACCACACCTCTTTAATGAAGAATTTGGGTTGCTCCGCTGGCTGATACAATACATCTCATATGCATTTACCATGATCCTTTGCAAACGCGCTTACCTGAACACCCTCCCTACTGCCTCTGTAAGTTCTCCCTACTTACCACTTAGATCAAAGCTCTTCGGGGCAGGGGCGCCTTTCCAAATATCTACTTTTATGTATACAGTAAAGTGCTTATTCCTATTCTGTCACGTGTGTCACTGCGGTAAAGCGCTATGTACATGGATGGTGCTGTATACATAAAGATATATACTTTCTGTTAAACAAAAAAAGGTATAAAGAATATGTTTTATACTTTAAACTACTGTGCACAAGGATAAATGCATTAAAACAAAAGTAAGTGATACCAGAGGTATTGTTATGATACATCATTAACAAGTTATCACTATCAGCATGTGAGAGTGGCCGCCGCTGTGACAGCACGCCCAGTGTGCCTAACCAATAGTTCTTTTAATTGACACAAAAAGCTGATCACCACATTTTTTAGTGATACATTTATTAAAGAGACATTTTAAATTAAAACCATTTTGACAATACAACACACAGGGATCAGCTTACTACTCTCCAGAGATATGGAGAGAGTGGAGGTCAGTTACCGTCGGCTAGGGTTGGGGTTTGGAAGCCCTGGTGCAGGCTTCTCTCCGCAGCTGTTCAGTGCATGCGTATGTGCATCTGGAACCAGAGAGACACAACTCCCCTTCAGCAGTTCAAAGCATCTCCCTGGACTAGAAATTCTCTCTGCTGCATGCTTTTTAAAGGAGGAATACGTGGAGCAGGTTAATTAGCACAGTCTGCTCTGAATTAACCTGCTCAATGCTGGACTCCAGCTCCCTACACAGGTTTTCTTGTAAAGCTACTGTACTTAAACAGGGAAGGCACCCTGTAACATTCACTGTTCTCTAATTCTAATCATACATATTTAAAAAGTGCTATGTGCCAGTATTTTCTTTGCTATTTAGAGCCCTACATTTTTATTGTTCTACTATTCTTAAATTACAGCTATACTGGTTCACTATTGAGTTTGGTCTCTGCAAGCAGAATGGATCTATCAAAGCCTATGGAGCAGGTCTCCTTTCCTCATATGGAGAACTTATGGTAAGAAAGGCTGTCACATTTGCTTATGCGCTTAATAGACTTAGGAAATGTATTTGAATTTATTGTAGATCTACCAGCAAATATCGGATCTCCAGTCTCAGAGCAGATTCCTTCAGCCCAAATGTAAGACGTAAAATGTAAGCATCTACGCGTCTCACACATGACCATGCTTCATCAGGAGGTGACATCAGATGAAAACTCCCAATGTTTAGAGGCTTATGTTTTACGTCTTACATTCAGACTGACGGATTATGCTCTGAGACTGGAGATCAGATATTTGCTGGTAGATCCGAGGACCTAGTGCACAAGGTCTCTGTTGTATCACCCCCACACATCACGAGACTTCTCATGTGTTGAGTGGACTGTTGTTATCTGAATTGTAAGTTTTAGATACTTTTGTGTTTTTATATTACATTTTGACAAACTTACGCTTGGTGCACTGTGTCTTTTCTATCTATCTATCTATCTGTCTGTCTGTCTGTCTGTCTGTCTGTCTGTCTGTCTGTATCTGCCTGTCATCTATCTGTAACCCTCTCTGCTCGGCATCCTAGGGAGGCTACATCGGTGTAGTAGGGTGTTGAACATCAGCATAACTTTACCTTGTCTCAGGGTGCTGGATGTGAATGACTGGGCATTGGAAAAAATGGACGCCAGGAGTTTTTATAGTACAACTTCAATCTTTATTCATGTTCCCAGACATGGGAACACTTCATTTCCATATACAACAAGATTGACATGGTTGTACCTTGTTACATCCATACTGCCATCACATCTTAACATAGTTCTTCCCAAAGTGTCCTCTCAACACTCCTGAGAGGTACGTGCACTTGTTACTGAGATAACTAATTGTATTGGACCAGGCCCCCCTTGTTTTGCTTGCTTAGCACTATCAGTATCAATAGCAGTGATCCTACTATTTCGGGCCCCATCTGAGATCCTGTCCGGTTCTGGGGTGGTTATTATTACCCTTCTTTCCATGCAGGATATTTTATCCGCCATAACAGTCTCCATGGGTAATGAATTCCAGAGGTTTTGTCAATGGTTTAGCTATGCTCCTCAATACTACGCAACTCTTTCTTTCTTCATACTGGAGTTTCGTCTGCGGTGCGACTGGGTCTACCGTTTCACCTGCATACTTCCTTAACCTCCTTTTCCAACTTCCTAGATCTATCCATATGTCAGAGGAGAATGCATCTGAAACTATCAAAACCAAACAGTGGCATTGCTCAACCCTGGAATGTCTGTCTGGGCTAGCCATGGGAGCCAGACATTTTGGAATTTCGTGCCAGTGTCATTAACTAAACTTGTTAATTTTTCCATCAGGCAAACAAACCAAATTCTGCTCCTGATTTTAACAATAGATGGGATTTCATTTTGTTTCCACAGTGCTGCTATCTCGCACCTCATTGCTGTTGCAAAATGTGCAACAATATACCCCAAACCCTCAAAACATATAAAAAAAATATTCCCCAACCCCCCAATACATCTAAAAAATATATACCCAACCCCCAATACATACACAAATATAGCCCAAACTCCACCAAATACATAAAAAAAATATACCCCCCAACACCCAATACATATAAAAATATACCCCAACCCCCTCGATACATATAAAAATCAGATTTACCTTGGGGATGGTCTCAGGTCAGGCCCGGTGGCTTCAGGGGGAGGGGCTGTGGCTGGCGGTGCTGCGGGGGTGGTGGCTGGCAGTGCTGCGGGGGGGGGGTGGCTGGCAGTGCTGTGGGGGGGCAGTGGCTGTCGGTGCTGCAGGGGGGCGGTGGCTGGCGGTGCTGCAGGGGGCGGCGGTGGCTGGTTGTGATGCAGGGGGGGTGATGGCTGGCGGTGCTGCGAGGGGCGGTGGCTGGCGGTGCTGCGAGGGGCGGTGGCTGGCGGTGCTGCAGGGGGGCGGTGGCTGGCGGTGATGCAGGGGGGGGGCGTGGCTGACTGTGCTGCGGGGGGGGGGTGGCGGTGGCTATTGGGGGGGGCGGTGGCTGGTGGTGCTGCATGGGGGGCCAGTGGCTGGCAGTGCTGCGGGGGGGTGGCTGGCAGTGCTGGGGGGGGGGGCGGTGGCTGGCGTTGCTGCGGGGGCAGTGACTGCGGAGGCCCAATGGCAGGTCACAGCAATTACCGCTGGCCCTGCTGCATGCAACTATCTGTCCCACACTGAGCTGCTCATGAGCGCGCCAGGCCTCCTTCTCACGCCGCCGTGCCGGAAGCTTAGCCCAGCTGACTTCCGGCGTTGCTGTCAGAGAGACCTGGCACCGGGTGCAGCCACACTGTGGTTTTTTTTGCTAACGGCCACAGCCACGCAGGGGGCCCGGAACGCCAACCCCGGCAGACCCCCCCTGTTGGCGGGCCTGCATCTCCGCACCATAAATACTGTAATGTAGTCATTTATTTTGAAAGTATTTTAAAAAAAATCTTTCTTCAGATTGTAATTAGGTATTTATACTTGTCAGTACAATTAAGACATATTCTGGTGCTTAAACTTGTGAAGTTGATTTAAGTATATGAAAGTATAAAGGTAAGTGCTTTTTCCTGTGAGTTAATATGCAGTAGATACAGTACATACAGTATGTGTAGATAGATAGAGTATATAATGGTGTGACGTTCTAGATTATACGCCTTCTATGTTGAATATTAATGGTCCACTACTGGCACCCGGTGGTCAAGATAAGTACATTAAATATAATACTCTATAAATGTAATTTTACCTCTAGTCTCAACTTTTGTTAAAATGAACTGTAATATTCCTAAAAGATTCTTAAGTGGCAGCATTAATATATGAAGTAAATATGTTTACAATTGTCAGTAGTATGTAGCTATTACCCAAAGTATTTTTTGATAGAGTAACCAGATGACCTGCATGATATATATATATATATATATATATATATATATATATATATATATATATATATATATATATATATATATATCCTTGTATTGTGCTGACATTTTAAATATATGTATAAATATTAAAATGTATTAATAATGATAACATGTATACATACATACAACAAACTCATGAGGCACTCTGGAAAAAAAGTTTTTAATGCACGTGTTCTAATGTTTATATGCAGAACAATATTCTATGAATGTTTGGGACCACTATAGGGATCATGATAAATGTTCCAATAGTGGCTCAAAACATTAATAATAGTTTTATTTCATATACTGTAATGCTTTTCTCCCACTGGGACACAAAGCGCTTCACAATTACAGTGTAGTCCGCGGCACACAGCACATAGGATTGTTACATACACAGTCCCTGCCCAGATGAGCTTACCATCTATGTCTTTGGTGTCTGAAGTACAGGAGGATAAGGTGACTTGTCCAAGGAGCTGACACCGTGATCTGACTCAGACTCCCCTGCTTCAAACTTAATATCATTGTTATCAGAGTCAGTGGGGCCTATTCACTAAGCTACGTTAAGTAGCGCTGAAATGGGTTACATCGCTCGGCCGCAAAAGGGGGAAGCCATAAGCGCTATTCACTAAGGCTGTTCGGCGCGTTTACGGCCCGCCTTGCCCAAAAGGGCCATATCACGCGATCACCTTCTTCCCCCCCTGATATCGTGCTTAAAGTTATTTAGCACGATAACTATTATAAACAAAGCAGCCTGTAAGAACTGCATGGAGACGCTGCGTCTCAATGCACGACTCTTACAGGCGATCGTGCTGTACAAATATGATTTTTAATAATAGTGTACATGAGCAGGGGGTCCCCTGAGCTGAACCGCATTGGATTCAGGTCCGGGGACCCCCTACTTCAGGAGATATAGGCCCCGTTATGGGGTGCCGGTATCCCCTGCAGAATTTAAATGTCCCGGTCACGTGACGCGGGAGCTTTAAAGTGCAGGGGATACCGGCACCCCAGAAAGGGGCCTGTATCTCCTGAAGTAGGGGGTCCCCGGACATGAAACCAATGCGGTTCAGCTCAGGAGACCCCCTGCACATCTACACTAGTATTAAAACACACATAACAATAAATAATAATTCATTACCATAGCGGCTATCCGCTATGGTAATGAACCTGGATTAATGTACATTTTAATAATAGTGTGCGGGAGCAGGGGGTCCCCTGAGCTGAACCGCATTGATTATTGGCTCAAGGACCCCCTGCTTCCCGAGTTACAGGCCCCGGTATGGGGCATCGGTGCCAGTGTCGGCGCCATCTTTATAGCGTAAAAAACGCGACGTGGGCTCAATAAAGATGGCATCGACATTGGCATCCGATACCCCTTACCGGGGCCTGTAACTCGGGAAGCATGGGGGTCCATGAGCCACAAATCAATGCGGTTCAGCTCAGGGGATCCCCTGCTCCCGCACACTATTAATAAAAATACATTAAAGCAGCTTCATTACCTTAGCGGCTATCCGCTAAGGCATTGAAGGGGTTAAGGCATAATAGCAAGTTTATTGGGGACAATTGCTCCCAATAAACATTGCTATATACAACACACATCCCCCCCGCCCCCTAACACATACACACTACAGTAATGGGCAAAATTACTATTATCCACATACTGTATGGATAATAATGCATTTGCCCATTAAATATACATTAATCACAATAAATACATTTTGTACTCACCCTTGTCCGGCACCCACGATGAAGGCCACCCTCATCTTCCTCACCGTCCATACACTGGGGTGCTGAAAAATATACACAATAAGAAAAAGTGCCAAACTAATGTCCCCTAACCCATTAATGACCTTAGCGGTTATTAACCGCTACAGTCATTAAGGGGTTAAGCCACCCTGACCCGATACCCACCCTTCACCCATTTATTTGTACAGTGGCTTCATCATGTGTGTGTGTATATATATATATATATATATATATCAGGCATACCCCGCATTAACATACGCAATGGGACCGGAGCATGTATGTAAAACGAAAATGTACTTAAAGTGAAGCACTAGCTTTTTACCACTTATCGATGCATGTACTGTACTGCAATCGTCATATACGTGCATAACTGATGTAAATAACGCATTTGTAACAGGCTCTATAGTCTCCCCGCTTGTGCACAGCTTCGGTACAGGTAGGGAGCCGGTATTGCTGTTCAGGACATGCTGACAGACGCATGCGCAAGCTACCATTTGCCTATTGGCAATATGTCCTTAGTCGCGAGTGTACTTAAAGTGAGTGTCCTTAAACCAGGGTATGCCTGTATAATATATATATATATATATATATATATATATATATATATATATATATATTTATATATATATATGCAAATATAACTGTATGCTCATCTGCATGTCTTAGGCAGGTCTGCAACCCCGCCTTTCCTCATTATCACCCAGCATACAGCACTTCCACTGCAGCAAGGGATTCTGGGAAATGACATACAAATGAGCACACAGGGTCACTTTTTGCCTCAATAACCATTTTTAACATGGTTCCCTATATATTATATATATATTTTATTATATATATATATATATATATATATATATATATATATATATATATATATATATATAAACTGTATATGCATGATTAACCAATATACAAATAAATACTGTACATGGCCAAATACAAATCTCTCCCAATATCAAACTGTAAGGAATCCGCTCCACGGTTTACTGGTTGCCTTACCTTGCAGACCGGTGCAGTTCTGGAGCAGCTCTCCTGAGGTTTGCTGCAGCCTGGATTCACTCACCAAAGCAATACACACTCCCTCTGGTATCTACTGCAGCTGTGCAGCCTTTCACTGCAACCTATACTTGCATTCACTCATTAGGAGCAGTACCTTCACACCCCCGCCGGGGATTGGCCCGCTGGCCTTTAAGTACTGTCTTCCCATAATGCTCCCTGCCGAGCATAGTCCTTACTGGATGTCACTAACTGTTCTGCCACAAGCTCCCGCTTGTTCCTGTCTCTCATGCTGAAGCGGAGTATTCTCCTTGTTGTCTGCAGCTCCAGGTTTCCTAAGGCCGGCTGCTATATTCATGCAGCGGTCTGCTCCAGTCTCCTGTGTTGTAGCTGAGTACTCTTCTTGTTTACTTCAGTTCCTTGTTTCCTGTGACCGGCTGCTATATTCACGCAGCGGTCTGCTCCTGTTCTCCTGTGCTGAAGCAGAGGTTTCGTCCCTGCGTCCTTCAGCCTCCTGGATTCCTGCACTGAAGCGGAGGTTTCGTCCCTGCGTCCTTCAGCTTCTTGGATTCCTGCACTGCAGCGGTGGTTTCCCTGTCTTTCTACAGCTTCCTGGTTCCTGGGGCCTACTCTTTCCCTAATCTAGAGAGGCCGTGTCCTGGTTCCTGCGCTGAGACAGAGGATTCCCTAGCCCGCTCAGGACTCTTGCGCTGTAGCACTGGTGCACCCGTGCAGCAAAGCGGTGTGCTACTCTGGTCTGCCTACCATCTCCTGTGACCAGTACCATGGGCCATGGTCGTCGCTCGCGCAGAGGCCAACCCCGCGCTCCTAAGCTGAAGCGGGGCTCTCCTGACTACCTGTTGCCGAACTCTTGCCTGAACAATGTTTATCCTGATGTCTCCTGTCCTGACCCTGGCTTGTACAACGACGACGCTGTCTTCTCCAATCCTGATCCTGCGACATATGACTACGAACTGCGCAATCCGGATCAGCCTGCGCGGTCTCAGGTCGGTGCTTTTACAACCCCACCTCAGCCTCGCGGTCCGACCCTGGTTTGTGGCGAGCAGAACCCTGACAGTATGCTCGGCCTCACAAACTCGGACCCCGCTGAGGTGTGGGTTGGTAAGTTTTTTCCTAAAAACCTGTCCCGGTCTGTAGACCAGTCCCAGTTTGAGAATGATTATTTGTGCGATATAATACCCCTGATGGAAGATCCGTTTATGTCAGAGGGTTTAACTCCCTTGCAAAAGAAATGCCGTAATGATTTGGTTCGTAAGGCTTACTGCCTCAGAGACTTAAAACAGTATCTGGCCAGTGTTCTGGCCATTGCAAACAGTGCTTTCTCTCCTGATTCCCCTTTAACTGGGGATGAGGTGAGTCCTGTGGAACTGGTCAACGCCTGTAGTACACTCAATGCCCTGGCTTTATCATTGGACATTCCCGTAGTACTCCCGGACCCTTCCGCCATGGTGGCTCTCGCTCACGACACGCTGCATTTACTTTCCTTGGGATTGGATGGTTGCTTGTTAAAACAGGATCGCCCCCTGGCCGCTAACGCCGTCCTTTGGCGGTTTCCCTCGCTTGCCAATCCTGTCGCTAAACCGGGGGACGTATCTCCCTCTCCAGGAGATGACCAAACGGAACCATTAGCAATATCTCCCAGCGTAGTAATTGCCACAGTCCCTAGCTCTGATTGTATGCCCGGGTTCCCTGACACCAATGATAGGTTTACGTTAACCCCTGCCGATCAGTCCTGTGAGATTCCCCTGGAGGATACATATGTTTCACTAGCCAACACTAATGTTCTACTATCAGAGAATAAGTCCCTTAGTTCCCCTATTTCTAACTCCGAATCTGTCACTCCAGGTCTTGAGGGGTTTCCAGCTTTAACCTCTGCTAGGCAGTCCTGTGCGCTTTCCCCGTCAGAGAAAGAATCCCTAAATTCTGTTCCCAGGGTCATTTCTGTATTAACCCCTGTGGGGCAGCTCTCTGAGTTTCCTTTGGTAAATCCCTGTTCTCTGTCAGCCATGGTCACGCCCCTAGCTCCAGAGGGGAGATTCCTGGTCTCTCCTAATACAGAGAGATTACCTATGTTTTACTCTCAGGCATTATCTGCATTAACCCCTGTAAATTCTTGCTGCCTCCAAGTTAATGCCTTCGTTTTAGCCTCAGAGAATGAGCCCACAAGTCAGACAGCAGAGGTTGCATTGAGGGATTCTCATAACCGTACGGAGTCCTTAGATATTCTTTGCTATAAATCCCCTGCTTCAGCTCAAGTTTCCGCAGTTTCGTCTCCGGAGACTTCGGCTGAAGTTCTGGTTCCCGATAAATGTATTCAGGAGTCAGGTTTTTCCCTAAGCTTGGTCGCAGAGTTCCTTCTCCCGGGTGTTTCGCTGAACCAGCCTGTCGCCCACATAGCGGTGATCCCTGCTTCAGCGCATAGTTCCCACATTATGGAGTCTGCAGTAATTTCTGGTTTCCCAGACATTCCTTACCAAATACCTACTTCAGAGACCAGTACAGTTATGATTAACCCCTGTGTACTGTCTGAGTTCTCCTCTTCTTTAAGCTTAGGGTTAAAAGCATACAGTAGTCTGTATGTCCCTCCTGGGGTTCATATTATGTTCCCAGGAATGTTTGCTGACGCACGGTTTTCTCCCAAAAGTGACGCTTTTTCATATAGATTAGTAAAAAGCTTGCACTCTGTTTCCCTTTTCGCTGAATTGTGTCTTACTAGTTTTGAGACTCTGAGAGGTAATGATTCTCCTTCTGATTCTGAAGCTCTTCCTACAAGGAGTATCCTGATTGGGGGTCCCCCTGATTTCTCTGTCCAGGCTAATTCTCCAGGGATCAGCATATCTGTGGTCACTCCCTTAGTACTGTCTGAGGTCACCATGCATATATTACAAGTCCTGGGGTTTAAATCTGAGCTATTTAGCTGTCCTGCCTTTGCTGAAACCCAGTCCCTTAGTACTGTGTCTAAATATGCCCCAGCAAACATGGGGTTACTCTGGGAAGAAATTAAAACTCCTGTCTTAAAGGGTATTTTTTCTCACATGTCCAGCAAATCTAGAACCTCAGTAATTGTTTCTAAGTCACTTATCAATACATCTGATTTTTTCTCTAATCAAACCCAGACACCCTCACTATCGGTTAGGAGTCCTGTGATCAGAGATTTTGCACTAGAAAACACACCAATTCATGTTTTTGTCAGGTTAGGTACCCCTGTGGTTAGGGACATTGCAGTTTCAGAAAAGACTCCTTGTACTCCTAAGGTGCCTGTCATTAAGAGTTTTCATAGTTCATACTTGCTGCTTGTTGATTCTCAGGGCCCTGTCACTGAGGTACAGACTTCAGCTTCTGATGTTAGCTTCCCTCCCACCACTACCCTGGCTCTGCCTTTTTCTCAAGCTACTGATTTGAAGATCCCAACGACTATTCCTGATTCACTGACAATATTATCTCCCAATGAAGATTTCCCAGTATTGGAGAGCTCTACTGTTGTTTGCTTCTCTGCTCCTGCTAAACCATGGTTGTGTCCCTCGGAATTTTCGGTTACTCCTGTTATTTCCTCTCAGTTGGAAATACTCTGTACGTATCCCAAGATTTCGGTCCCTATGCCTGGTTTACTGCTTGCCTTGTCACCTTCCATACCAATACCGGGAGAAGCTTCCAACCAGCCTATACCCTTACTAACCATTACCTGGGAACCTTCTAGAGGAAAAATTCCTCGCAAATTCCAACATGCAGTGGTCAGCCAAGACTTTTTCTGTTACAAAGTTCCTCCTGGTGTATTCGATCAACTATCAGGGCCGCTGATCCTAGATTCAGGTTCCTTTATTAAAGACTGGGCTTTCAGTGGGGGTTCTTCTACCGTTTCTGCTCTGGAACTCTCTGGTTCTTCACAGCCCTGGATTTCCAAGACATTTTGCGAGGCGAGCCATGTACCAAGGATGTTTCTTCCATCAATCTCATATCCTAGAACTGTACTCACCAAAGAACTACTCGTTTACGGATGCCCTTTCTACCTAAAGAATTTTAGGAACAACTCAATGTCCCCAAGGTCCATGGATGGTCCTGTCTGGCCACAGTTCTCACCGGGGGGTGGGGGTACACTAAGGACTAATCATGAGTCTCTGGAGCACGACTCTAACCCCAATCCTAGACGGTTCAGCAACAATTCCCGGTCCTCCAACTCTATGAGTGCTCATGTTCGCCCGGAGGTCTCGCGTGAAGGGGGGGGTACTGTAAGGAATCCGCTCCACGGTTTACTGGTTGCCTTACCTTGCAGACCGGTGCAGTTCTGGAGCAGCTCTCCTGAGGTTTGCTGCAGCCTGGATTCACTCACCAAAGCAATACACACTCCCTCTGGTATCTACTGCAGCTGTGCAGCCTTTCACTGCAACCTATACTTGCATTCACTCATTAGGAGCAGTACCTTCACACCCCCGCCGGGGATTGGCCCGCTGGCCTTTAAGTACTGTCTTCCCATAATGCTCCCTGCCGAGCATAGTCCTTACTGGATGTCACTAACTGTTCTGCCACAAGCTCCCGCTTGTTCCTGTCTCTCATGCTGAAGCGGAGTATTCTCCTTGTTGTCTGCAGCTCCAGGTTTCCTAAGGCCGGCTGCTATATTCATGCAGCGGTCTGCTCCAGTCTCCTGTGTTGTAGCTGAGTACTCTTCTTGTTTACTTCAGTTCCTTGTTTCCTGTGACCGGCTGCTATATTCACGCAGCGGTCTGCTCCTGTTCTCCTGTGCTGAAGCAGAGGTTTCGTCCCTGCGTCCTTCAGCCTCCTGGATTCCTGCACTGAAGCGGAGGTTTCGTCCCTGCGTCCTTCAGCTTCTTGGATTCCTGCACTGCAGCGGTGGTTTCCCTGTCTTTCTACAGCTTCCTGGTTCCTGGGGCCTACTCTTTCCCTAATCTAGAGAGGCCGTGTCCTGGTTCCTGCGCTGAGACAGAGGATTCCCTAGCCCGCTCAGGACTCTTGCGCTGTAGCACTGGTGCACCCGTGCAGCAAAGCGGTGTGCTACTCTGGTCTGCCTACCATCTCCTGTGACCAGTACCATGGGCCATGGTCGTCGCTCGCGCAGAGGCCAACCCCGCGCTCCTAAGCTGAAGCGGGGCTCTCCTGACTACCTGTTGCCGAACTCTTGCCTGAACAATGTTTATCCTGATGTCTCCTGTCCTGACCCTGGCTTGTACAACGACGACGCTGTCTTCTCCAATCCTGATCCTGCGACATATGACTACGAACTGCGCAATCCGGATCAGCCTGCGCGGTCTCAGGTCGGTGCTTTTACAACCCCACCTCAGCCTCGCGGTCCGACCCTGGTTTGTGGCGAGCAGAACCCTGACAGTATGCTCGGCCTCACAAACTCGGACCCCGCTGAGGTGTGGGTTGGTAAGTTTTTTCCTAAAAACCTGTCCCGGTCTGTAGACCAGTCCCAGTTTGAGAATGATTATTTGTGCGATATAATACCCCTGATGGAAGATCCGTTTATGTCAGAGGGTTTAACTCCCTTGCAAAAGAAATGCCGTAATGATTTGGTTCGTAAGGCTTACTGCCTCAGAGACTTAAAACAGTATCTGGCCAGTGTTCTGGCCATTGCAAACAGTGCTTTCTCTCCTGATTCCCCTTTAACTGGGGATGAGGTGAGTCCTGTGGAACTGGTCAACGCCTGTAGTACACTCAATGCCCTGGCTTTATCATTGGACATTCCCGTAGTACTCCCGGACCCTTCCGCCATGGTGGCTCTCGCTCACGACACGCTGCATTTACTTTCCTTGGGATTGGATGGTTGCTTGTTAAAACAGGATCGCCCCCTGGCCGCTAACGCCGTCCTTTGGCGGTTTCCCTCGCTTGCCAATCCTGTCGCTAAACCGGGGGACGTATCTCCCTCTCCAGGAGATGACCAAACGGAACCATTAGCAATATCTCCCAGCGTAGTAATTGCCACAGTCCCTAGCTCTGATTGTATGCCCGGGTTCCCTGACACCAATGATAGGTTTACGTTAACCCTTGCCGATCAGTCCTGTGAGATTCCCCTGGAGGATACATATGTTTCACTAGCCAACACTAATGTTCTACTATCAGAGAATAAGTCCCTTAGTTCCCCTATTTCTAACTCCGAATCTGTCACTCCAGGTCTTGAGGGGTTTCCAGCTTTAACCTCTGCTAGGCAGTCCTGTGCGCTTTCCCCGTCAGAGAAAGAATCCCTAAATTCTGTTCCCAGGGTCATTTCTGTATTAACCCCTGTGGGGCAGCTCTCTGAGTTTCCTTTGGTAAATCCCTGTTCTCTGTCAGCCATGGTCACGCCCCTAGCTCCAGAGGGGAGATTCCTGGTCTCTCCTAATACAGAGAGATTACCTATGTTTTACTCTCAGGCATTATCTGCATTAACCCCTGTAAATTCTTGCTGCCTCCAAGTTAATGCCTTCGTTTTAGCCTCAGAGAATGAGCCCACAAGTCAGACAGCAGAGGTTGCATTGAGGGATTCTCATAACCGTACGGAGTCCTTAGATATTCTTTGCTATAAATCCCCTGCTTCAGCTCAAGTTTCCGCAGTTTCGTCTCCGGAGACTTCGGCTGAAGTTCTGGTTCCCGATAAATGTATTCAGGAGTCAGGTTTTTCCCTAAGCTTGGTCGCAGAGTTCCTTCTCCCGGGTGTTTCGCTGAACCAGCCTGTCGCCCACATAGCGGTGATCCCTGCTTCAGCGCATAGTTCCCACATTATGGAGTCTGCAGTAATTTCTGGTTTCCCAGACATTCCTTACCAAATACCTACTTCAGAGACCAGTACAGTTATGATTAACCCCTGTGTACTGTCTGAGTTCTCCTCTTCTTTAAGCTTAGGGTTAAAAGCATACAGTAGTCTGTATGTCCCTCCTGGGGTTCATATTATGTTCCCAGGAATGTTTGCTGACGCACGGTTTTCTCCCAAAAGTGACGCTTTTTCATATAGATTAGTAAAAAGCTTGCACTCTGTTTCCCTTTTCGCTGAATTGTGTCTTACTAGTTTTGAGACTCTGAGAGGTAATGATTCTCCTTCTGATTCTGAAGCTCTTCCTACAAGGAGTATCCTGATTGGGGGTCCCCCTGATTTCTCTGTCCAGGCTAATTCTCCAGGGATCAGCATATCTGTGGTCACTCCCTTAGTACTGTCTGAGGTCACCATGCATATATTACAAGTCCTGGGGTTTAAATCTGAGCTATTTAGCTGTCCTGCCTTTGCTGAAACCCAGTCCCTTAGTACTGTGTCTAAATATGCCCCAGCAAACATGGGGTTACTCTGGGAAGAAATTAAAACTCCTGTCTTAAAGGGTATTTTTTCTCACATGTCCAGCAAATCTAGAACCTCAGTAATTGTTTCTAAGTCACTTATCAATACATCTGATTTTTTCTCTAATCAAACCCAGACACCCTCACTATCGGTTAGGAGTCCTGTGATCAGAGATTTTGCACTAGAAAACACACCAATTCATGTTTTTGTCAGGTTAGGTACCCCTGTGGTTAGGGACATTGCAGTTTCAGAAAAGACTCCTTGTACTCCTAAGGTGCCTGTCATTAAGAGTTTTCATAGTTCATACTTGCTGCTTGTTGATTCTCAGGGCCCTGTCACTGAGGTACAGACTTCAGCTTCTGATGTTAGCTTCCCTCCCACCACTACCCTGGCTCTGCCTTTTTCTCAAGCTACTGATTTGAAGATCCCAACGACTATTCCTGATTCACTGACAATATTATCTCCCAATGAAGATTTCCCAGTATTGGAGAGCTCTACTGTTGTTTGCTTCTCTGCTCCTGCTAAACCATGGTTGTGTCCCTCGGAATTTTCGGTTACTCCTGTTATTTCCTCTCAGTTGGAAATACTCTGTACGTATCCCAAGATTTCGGTCCCTATGCCTGGTTTACTGCTTGCCTTGTCACCTTCCATACCAATACCGGGAGAAGCTTCCAACCAGCCTATACCCTTACTAACCATTACCTGGGAACCTTCTAGAGGAAAAATTCCTCGCAAATTCCAACATGCAGTGGTCAGCCAAGACTTTTTCTGTTACAAAGTTCCTCCTGGTGTATTCGATCAACTATCAGGGCCGCTGATCCTAGATTCAGGTTCCTTTATTAAAGACTGGGCTTTCAGTGGGGGTTCTTCTACCGTTTCTGCTCTGGAACTCTCTGGTTCTTCACAGCCCTGGATTTCCAAGACATTTTGCGAGGCGAGCCATGTACCAAGGATGTTTCTTCCATCAATCTCATATCCTAGAACTGTACTCACCAAAGAACTACTCGTTTACGGATGCCCTTTCTACCTAAAGAATTTTAGGAACAACTCAATGTCCCCAAGGTCCATGGATGGTCCTGTCTGGCCACAGTTCTCACCGGGGGGTGGGGGTACACTAAGGACTAATCATGAGTCTCTGGAGCACGACTCTAACCCCAATCCTAGACGGTTCAGCAACAATTCCCGGTCCTCCAACTCTATGAGTGCTCATGTTCGCCCGGAGGTCTCGCGTGAAGGGGGGGGTACTGTAAGGAATCCGCTCCACGGTTTACTGGTTGCCTTACCTTGCAGACCGGTGCAGTTCTGGAGCAGCTCTCCTGAGGTTTGCTGCAGCCTGGATTCACTCACCAAAGCAATACACACTCCCTCTGGTATCTACTGCAGCTGTGCAGCCTTTCACTGCAACCTATACTTGCATTCACTCATTAGGAGCAGTACCTTCACACCCCCGCCGGGGATTGGCCCGCTGGCCTTTAAGTACTGTCTTCCCATAATGCTCCCTGCCGAGCATAGTCCTTACTGGATGTCACTAACTGTTCTGCCACAAGCTCCCGCTTGTTCCTGTCTCTCATGCTGAAGCGGAGTATTCTCCTTGTTGTCTGCAGCTCCAGGTTTCCTAAGGCCGGCTGCTATATTCATGCAGCGGTCTGCTCCAGTCTCCTGTGTTGTAGCTGAGTACTCTTCTTGTTTACTTCAGTTCCTTGTTTCCTGTGACCGGCTGCTATATTCACGCAGCGGTCTGCTCCTGTTCTCCTGTGCTGAAGCAGAGGTTTCGTCCCTGCGTCCTTCAGCCTCCTGGATTCCTGCACTGAAGCGGAGGTTTCGTCCCTGCGTCCTTCAGCTTCTTGGATTCCTGCACTGCAGCGGTGGTTTCCCTGTCTTTCTACAGGTTCCTGGGGCCTACTCTTTCCCTAATCTAGAGAGGCCGTGTCCTGGTTCCTGCGCTGAGACAGAGGATTCCCTAGCCCGCTCAGGACTCTTGCGCTGTAGCACTGGTGCACCCGTGCAGCAAAGCGGTGTGCTACTCTGGTCTGCCTACCATCTCCTGTGACCAGTACCATGGGCCATGGTCGTCGCTCGCGCAGAGGCCAACCCCGCGCTCCTAAGCTGAAGCGGGGCTCTCCTGACTACCTGTTGCCGAACTCTTGCCTGAACAATGTTTATCCTGATGTCTCCTGTCCTGACCCTGGCTTGTACAACGACGACGCTGTCTTCTCCAATCCTGATCCTGCGACATATGACTACGAACTGCGCAATCCGGATCAGCCTGCGCGGTCTCAGGTCCGTGCTTTTACAACCCCACCTCAGCCTCGCGGTCCGACCCTGGTTTGTGGCGAGCAGAACCCTGACAGTATGCTCGGCCTCACAAACTCGGACCCCGCTGAGGTGTGGGTTGGTAAGTTTTTTCCTAAAAACCTGTCCCGGTCTGTAGACCAGTCCCAGTTTGAGAATGATTATTTGTGCGATATAATACCCCTGATGGAAGATCCGTTTATGTCAGAGGGCTTAACTCCCTTGCAAAAGAAATGCCGTAATGATTTGGTTCGTAAGGCTTACTGCCTCAGAGACTTAAAACAGTATCTGGCCAGTGTTCTGGCCATTGCAAACAGTGCTTTCTCTCCTGATTCCCCTTTAACTGGGGATGAGGTGAGTCCTGTGGAACTGGTCAACGCCTGTAGTACACTCAATGCCCTGGCTTTATCATTGGACATTCCCATAGTACTCCCGGACCCTTCCGCCATGGTGGCTCTCGCTCACGACACGCTGCATTTACTTTCCTTGGGATTGGATGGTTGCTTGTTAAAACAGGATCGCCCCCTGGCCGCTAACGCCGTCCTTTGGCGGTTTCCCTCGCTTGCCAATCCTGTCGCTAAACCGGGGGACGTATCTCCCTCTCCAGGAGATGACCAAACGGAACCATTAGCAATATCTCCCAGCGTAGAAATTGCCACAGTCCCTAGCTCTGATTGTATGCCCGGGTTCCCTGACACCAATGATAGGTTTACGTTAACCCCTGCCGATCAGTCCTGTGAGATTCCCCTGGAGGATACATATGTTTCACTAGCCAACACTAATGTTCTACTATCAGAGAATAAGTCCCTTAGTTCCCCTATTTCTAACTCCGAATCTGTCACTCCAGGTCTTGAGGGGTTTCCAGCTTTAACCTCTGCTAGGCAGTCCTGTGCGCTTTCCCCGTCAGAGAAAGAATCCCTAAATTCTGTTCCCAGGGTCATTTCTGTATTAACCCCTGTGGGGCAGCTCTCTGAGTTTCCTTTGGTAAATCCCTGTTCTCTGTCAGCCATGGTCACGCCCCTAGCTCCAGAGGGGAGATTCCTGGTCTCTCCTAATACAGAGAGATTACCTATGTTTTACTCTCAGGCATTATCTGCATTAACCCCTGTAAATTCTTGCTGCCTCCAAGTTAATGCCTTCGTTTTAGCCTCAGAGAATGAGCCCACAAGTCAGACAGCAGAGGTTGCATTGAGGGATTCTCATAACCGTACGGAGTCCTTAGATATTCTTTGCTATAAATCCCCTGCTTCAGCTCAAGTTTCCGCAGTTTCGTCTCCGGAGACTTCGGCTGAAGTTCTGGTTCCCGATAAATGTATTCAGGAGTCAGGTTTTTCCCTAAGCTTGGTCGCAGAGTTCCTTCTCCCGGGTGTTTCGCTGAACCAGCCTGTCGCCCACATAGCGGTGATCCCTGCTTCAGCGCATAGTTCCCACATTATGGAGTCTGCAGTAATTTCTGGTTTCCCAGACATTCCTTACCAAATACCTACTTCAGAGACCAGTACAGTTATGATTAACCCCTGTGTACTGTCTGAGTTCTCCTCTTCTTTAAGCTTAGGGTTAAAAGCATACAGTAGTCTGTATGTCCCTCCTGGGGTTCATATTATGTTCCCAGGAATGTTTGCTGACGCACGGTTTTCTCCCAAAAGTGACGCTTTTTCATATAGATTAGTAAAAAGCTTGCACTCTGTTTCCCTTTTCGCTGAATTGTGTCTTACTAGTTTTGAGACTCTGAGAGGTAATGATTCTCCTTCTGATTCTGAAGCTCTTCCTACAAGGAGTATCCTGATTGGGGGTCCCCCTGATTTCTCTGTCCAGGCTAATTCTCCAGGGATCAGCATATCTGTGGTCACTCCCTTAGTACTGTCTGAGGTCACCATGCATATATTACAAGTCCTGGGGTTTAAATCTGAGCTATTTAGCTGTCCTGCCTTTGCTGAAACCCAGTCCCTTAGTACTGTGTCTAAATATGCCCCAGCAAACATGGGGTTACTCTGGGAAGAAATTAAAACTCCTGTCTTAAAGGGTATTTTTTCTCACATGTCCAGCAAATCTAGAACCTCAGTAATTGTTTCTAAGTCACTTATCAATACATCTGATTTTTTCTCTAATCAAACCCAGACACCCTCACTATCGGTTAGGAGTCCTGTGATCAGAGATTTTGCACTAGAAAACACACCAATTCATGTTTTTGTCAGGTTAGGTACCCCTGTGGTTAGGGACATTGCAGTTTCAGAAAAGACTCCTTGTACTCCTAAGGTGCCTGTCATTAAGAGTTTTCATAGTTCATACTTGCTGCTTGTTGATTCTCAGGGCCCTGTCACTGAGGTACAGACTTCAGCTTCTGATGTTAGCTTCCCTCCCACCACTACCCTGGCTCTGCCTTTTTCTCAAGCTACTGATTTGAAGATCCCAACGACTATTCCTGATTCACTGACAATATTATCTCCCAATGAAGATTTCCCAGTATTGGAGAGCTCTACTGTTGTTTGCTTCTCTGCTCCTGCTAAACCATGGTTGTGTCCCTCGGAATTTTCGGTTACTCCTGTTATTTCCTCTCAGTTGGAAATACTCTGTACGTATCCCAAGATTTCGGTCCCTATGCCTGGTTTACTGCTTGCCTTGTCACCTTCCATACCAATACCGGGAGAAGCTTCCAACCAGCCTATACCCTTACTAACCATTACCTGGGAACCTTCTAGAGGAAAAATTCCTCGCAAATTCCAACATGCAGTGGTCAGCCAAGACTTTTTCTGTTACAAAGTTCCTCCTGGTGTATTCGATCAACTATCAGGGCCGCTGATCCTAGATTCAGGTTCCTTTATTAAAGACTGGGCTTTCAGTGGGGGTTCTTCTACCGTTTCTGCTCTGGAACTCTCTGGTTCTTCACAGCCCTGGATTTCCAAGACATTTTGCGAGGCGAGCCATGTACCAAGGATGTTTCTTCCATCAATCTCATATCCTAGAACTGTACTCACCAAAGAACTACTCGTTTACGGATGCCCTTTCTACCTAAAGAATTTTAGGAACAACTCAATGTCCCCAAGGTCCATGGATGGTCCTGTCTGGCCACAGTTCTCACCGGGGGGTGGGGGTACACTAAGGACTAATCATGAGTCTCTGGAGCACGACTCTAACCCCAATCCTAGACGGTTCAGCAACAATTCCCGGTCCTCCAACTCTATGAGTGCTCATGTTCGCCCGGAGGTCTCGCGTGAAGGGGGGGGTACTGTAAGGAATCCGCTCCACGGTTTACTGGTTGCCTTACCTTGCAGACCGGTGCAGTTCTGGAGCAGCTCTCCTGAGGTTTGCTGCAGCCTGGATTCACTCACCAAAGCAATACACACTCCCTCTGGTATCTACTGCAGCTGTGCAGCCTTTCACTGCAACCTATACTTGCATTCACTCATTAGGAGCAGTACCTTCACACCCCCGCCGGGGATTGGCCCGCTGGCCTTTAAGTACTGTCTTCCCATAATGCTCCCTGCCGAGCATAGTCCTTACTGGATGTCACTAACTGTTCTGCCACAAGCTCCCGCTTGTTCCTGTCTCTCATGCTGAAGCGGAGTATTCTCCTTGTTGTCTGCAGCTCCAGGTTTCCTAAGGCCGGCTGCTATATTCATGCAGCGGTCTGCTCCAGTCTCCTGTGTTGTAGCTGAGTACTCTTCTTGTTTACTTCAGTTCCTTGTTTCCTGTGACCGGCTGCTATATTCACGCAGCGGTCTGCTCCTGTTCTCCTGTGCTGAAGCAGAGGTTTCGTCCCTGCGTCCTTCAGCCTCCTGGATTCCTGCACTGAAGCGGAGGTTTCGTCCCTGCGTCCTTCAGCTTCTTGGATTCCTGCACTGCAGCGGTGGTTTCCCTGTCTTTCTACAGCTTCCTGGTTCCTGGGGCCTACTCTTTCCCTAATCTAGAGAGGCCGTGTCCTGGTTCCTGCGCTGAGACAGAGGATTCCCTAGCCCGCTCAGGACTCTTGCGCTGTAGCACTGGTGCACCCGTGCAGCAAAGCGGTGTGCTACTCTGGTCTGCCTACCATCTCCTGTGACCAGTACCATGGGCCATGGTCATCGCTCGCGCAGAGGCCAACCCCGCGCTCCTAAGCTGAAGCGGGGCTCTCCTGACTACCTGTTGCCGAACTCTTGCCTGAACAATGTTTATCCTGATGTCTCCTGTCCTGACCCTGGCTTGTACAACGACGACGCTGTCTTCTCCAATCCTGATCCTGCGACATATGACTACGAACTGCGCAATCCGGATCAGCCTGCGCGGTCTCAGGTCCGTGCTTTTACAACCCCACCTCAGCCTCGCGGTCCGACCCTGGTTTGTGGCGAGCAGAACCCTGACACAAACAGCACCAAGCAATATCAATATATAAGAAATCCAAATACAAACACTCAATTTGACAATGTGTACATGATACAATTAATCTGTGCATCATGTATACTATGTCAACCAAGGCTCCAAATCAAATACACTAATCCAAACAAGATACAAATACAATCACTAAAGAAAAACAAAGCATCAACACAATTAAATTACCATCAATTAATCCAATCACCAATGAATTATAATCCAAATCAATTACACACTTCAAATCCTACAAGCAAACCATTGTGAAAAATAATCTACGTCAAAGTAACCATCAAACTAAATCTATCTTCCAAAAATAAGCCAATAAAATAATCTATAGCAAACAGCCTTTAAATAAACATTTGAAAAAATGAAATGTACATGAGCAACACATTTTTACACAAAGCAGCAAATTGCAATTCCAAAAAACACCCAAACAAGGCAAGCCAACAAGTTTTTATTGTACCTGTATATGTGTCCACCTATAGTTTACAGACATAAATACAGATGCTATAAAAGAGCAGCAAAAACAAATGTATGGACGGGGAGGAAGATGCGAGTGGCCTTCATCGTGGGTGCCGGACAAGGGTGAGTACAAAATGTATTTATTGTGATTTATGTATATTTAATGGGCAAATGCATTATTATCCATATGTGGATAATAGTAATTTTGCCCATTACTGTAGTGTATGTGTTAGGGGGCGGGGTATATTTTTAGAGTTTTGTTTAATTTTTGGGGGCACACCATTGGTACCGCAGGCCTGCGAACGGCTGCGGGGACCCCCGGACCCCCAGGGACCCCTGTAGTCCCTCGGGGATCACACTGGCACCCCCGCGGGCCTGTTGTATGGATGGTGTGCCTGCAAAAAGGTAAACAAAGAAATGTTTTCTAAGTCCAGCTTCTTTTGCGCCTGCCTTTGTTTGGCGCGTTTTTTAAGGCCGATTCACTTAGCGCTGCTTAGTGAATCTCATGTACTGGCAAAAAGCAGCGCAATAGCCTGATCATGCGCATTTTGCGCGAGGGCTGAAAAAAGCCCTTTTAAGACAGATAAAGCGCAGTTATCACTGCTTAGTGAATTTCACTGCAGCCTTATCGGTCTTAAAGGGTACTTTGCGCTCTTAAAGCCACTTAACGAAGCATTTTGAGTGCCTGTCTACCATTTATAGAATAGTGTTCTATATAAGAATGTTATTTAATTAACTGATATTGAATTACTATTTAGAAAGACTTGATACATTTTAATTAAATATTCATAAGAAATTCCACTTTATTAAATATATATTTTCACTTTTTACATGTAATAAAATTGACATATTCTGCCATGATCCAAAAACCAGGGCAAGTAAGCATCAATAATATGTGTCTGTGTGTAAATATGTGTGTAAATAAATCTATATTTATATAGCATGCATTGTCAAACAAGCCAGTGCTAAGGCCCTTTGATCCAGAAGTTACTGCAGTTCAGCCTTATCAGGACCAGTCATTTCAGCCAGTGTACTTTGTGTCTGACAACTTTGAAGATGCAAAGGCCAAACTCAGGTGAGTGATAACTGTACAGTATTAAGCACAACTTCCTGCTTTAGTAGAGCCACAAGAGACATACATTAATTAATATATTTAATTATTTTATTTATTTATAAAATATTTTACCAGAAAGTAATACATTGAGAGTTACCTCTCGTTTTCAAGTATGTCCTGGGCATAGAGTTAAGATGACAAATAATACATTGTTACAAATACAGTTACATAAGTGAACAGGGTATACATTATATACAAGACATTGCATGCACAGTTAAAGAAAAAATATATTATAGGCGTATGTAACAGTTACAGACCAGATTAAAGTGTGAGACAGCCTTAGTTTTGAAAGAACTTAAACTGGTGGTGGATGTGAGAGTCTCCGGTAGGTTGTTCCAGTTTTGTGGTTCACGGTAAGAGAAGGAGGAGCGGACGGATCTTTGCTGAACCTTGGGACCATGAACAGTCTTTGAGAGTCAGATCTCATATGATAAGTAATATAGGGCCACCATCTTACCAAACACCTAAAACATCATTATTTGCATGAGAGTGGGAACAAGAGTCTCAGCTGGAGGGAGCCAGCCCAGCCGCTCCCAAAAGTTGGTCCCGGCTGCAAGTCGAACACGACTTCTGTGATCAGGGCCTCTTTCTCTGCCGGCAACATTGTGGAACCGAGATCCCTTAGCGGTCCTGGTTGGGATGCTAGAATGCTCATCAGAAGGAGGTAGCCCCCCATCCTGCACTAAACATGCAGCTAGCACTACCCTCCGCCTCCCACAAACTCCCCGCTCAACAACCTGGGACTCAGGTCGAGACTGTTGGCAGTCTTAATTATAGATTATAGGTGCAACCATTGCCAATGTGATACATACAGTATTGCACTTACATTATTAATCTGCCTTCTGAGAGCTAACAATCAGTATGACGAAGTAATGCTCTCTCAGTATATCTACCTCTATTACTCCAATGTAAAATCAAGCTTAACTAGGTAATGAACATGTAATATAAATAGTACAAGTGTTGTACCTCCATAACCAACCATGTAACTTGTAACCATGTCATGCAATCCCGTCCTGCAATTCCTTTGTAAATCAAATATGGAGTCTTTAGTTATGTGTTTTTTTAATTGAAAACCATTTCTTAACTAAATGCCACAAACTTCAGAGGCGTATACAGGACGTTGTTTATTAAAGTTTTCCAAAACTGGGGCAAGGGAATTGCATCAGGTTTGTCAAATGAAAAAAGTTTGCTTTCAATGGGATTCATTGTCTTTGAAAAACATGGTACACAGTTTTGCTTGGAAAGTTTCATTATGTCAATTTCATTATTGCGCTGTTTAACAGTGCAATCCTTAAACTGTTTTAAGAAACAAATAATTATCATTATATTTTTTCTAACATGTCTTTTTTGCATGCACTGTAAATATACATTTAATGATTGGGCAGCAAAATCACTATTTTCTCTAAAAGGGACTGGCAACATTTAAAGGTTAGTTAAACATGTTAAAAAAAAAAAAAAAGAAGTAGTACCCAATGCAGCATTATACACATAAATTGGTTATTTCCTTTCTGTTTTCTAAAAAGTACAAGTTTTCCAGATATCAATGTAAATAGAACACTTGTTTTCTTTTCTTCTTCTCCCTGAAGGATATATGCTATGAAGATCAAGAAGCCCTTCTCTCTGCGTTATGATCCTTTCACCTGCAGTGTGGAGGTTCTTGATTCTCCGCAAAAAGTCAAGAATGCCCTCAATCAAATAAAAGATGAACTGAAAAGCCTATGTTTTGCACTAGATAAAGTTTCTTAAAACAAATCAGACAGGAAAGACATTGGATAAACCCACATCTGTGGAAATTTTGTTTAGAAGACATTTAGACCAAAAAGTTGCATTACTTTCTTTACACCATAAAACTTCTGTCAGAAGTAGTAGATTTAAATAAATGCTTAGTTAAACTAATGTTTCACTTGCTAAATTGCAAATGTTTTAAATGAGGATGTGGTAAAACTTTCCATTGGTCACACGAGATAAAATATAAATGTTTTAAATACCATTGCTAATATCATCCTCAAATTAGATTATTTCCGTAAACGTTAAACTTTTTTGTTTGCTGGAGTGTAAATTAGTTTGTAACAATTTACTGGTTTACAAAATAATGGAATATAATAAATTAAATGTTGTGTGTATATATGGTGTGTTTTTTTGTTTAGCGCATGTTTGCGTAATTGGAAATATTGCATGTAAGCTTAATTCCTTAAACACACAGATACCCAACAAGCTCTGAGAAACCCCAAACATTACCACATAATATATTTATGTATACAAGTGTCAAAAGGAGTGCTAGCTAAATGTATGCAACAAAAAAACAAACAAAGATGCCCAAAGCTACTTCCAATGTGACAAAAAAATACAGTGCAATACCTATATATTCTCTTGAAAAATGGTAATTTAGTTCAACTTTGGCCAAAGCGTCTTAAGCCTGCTAGCCACTTCAAGGCATGACCGTTAGCAGGTCCTAACACTCCCTGAGTTAAAATTCTTATTAACCTCTATAATTAGGGGAATAATGATCAGCATTGGATCTGTCATAACCCAGCAAAAATGAAACTGACCTCCCAACTTGGAAAGTGGGGAGGGACGAGCTTAAATCTTGGGGGGGGGGGGGGAGGTTGCTAACGGTCATGCCTTGAAGTGGCTAGCAGGCTTAAGATGCTTTGGCCAAAGGGTTAAACTAAATGACCCTTTTTCAAGAGAATATATACTGTAGGTATTGCACTGTGTATTTTTGTCACATTGGAAGTAGCTTTGGGCATCTTTGTTTGTTTTTTGTTGTAAGCTCAATTCCTTGCCAATGGCAAATGAAGCAATGATTGAGATGGTTGAAAAAGCATCTACATTGAAAATTAATGCAGGAAAATATACAGTAATCTGAACTGACATCTGATTGTAGTAAATGTATTAACCCTTTAGCTGCATTCCTGGCACCTCTGGCGGCAAAGTAGTTAAAAAAATATGAAAAGACTGTTGTGTAGAGATGTGTGAAACTTTCTCATGAGGTTATGGACCATGTAAAATTTGTCGCCATAAAAAGCCGCGCCAGTGTCACAGTGCGCAAGGGATTCGCCAAATATTAAGTCACCGTGCCTTGCAATTTAGTTTAATATGCTTATTTGTGACATTCTATCAAATCGCTACATTCACTTAATGATGAAACTATATATAAGGCACTGTCTAACGATATTTTGCTGAAAGCCCTTTAAGGCCTGGCGAAATTGAACTTGAAATTGTAAGGAACTCAAATTGTGACAACACCCACCTAAAAATGTAGCAAATTCCTTTTTTTAGAGTTTGGCATATCTCTCGATTCCTTTTTCTGTAAATGTAATAACATGTTTGGAATTATATAGTTAACAATCATACCCATACAACTGTTGGGTACAATCCTTTTATTAAAAAAAAGAATATCACAAACTTGTTGTAATATTAATTTATTCCTAATTTTGACTTTTTTGAAAAAAGAATACAGCTGAACCCTATTATAACGCGGTGCTTGGGGTCCACATAATACGACCGCGTTATAACAGGGATTGTGGGGAAGAAAATGGCCACTGCGATCAGGGTTCCGTGTCCACCGGAGGGGGAGAACTGGGATAACTCTCCCAGCTGTCACAGACCAGGCGGTGCAGCGGCACAGCAGCACCCCCACCCAGGACTTAACCGGCGTCTGAAGCAACATCCGGCAGCTCTCTCCTCTCCCTGCTTCTGCTGTCCGCTTCCGAGAGGAAAATCCATGTGAGAGGTAGGGAGGGTGGTGTGTGTGTGTGTGTGTGTGTGTGTGTGTGTGTGTGTGTGTGTGTGTGTGTGTGTGTGTGTGTGTGTGTGTGTGTGTGTGTGTGTGTGTGTGTGTGTGTGTGTGTGTGTGTGTGAATATTATCTTTCATTTTACCTTCTCTTATCTTTTCTTTCTCACTCTCCTTCTCTTCCAATTTCTCTGTCTCTTTCTTACCATGCAAAAAAAAATCAATGCATTCAGTGGTAACAAGCACTTACGTTAATGGATAAATAATCCAGATAAGTCAATAGTAACCATATACTTTACAGTGTGTGTGTTTCCTCATGTACCAACTGCACACAACGTGTTTTAAAAAAAATTAAGGCAAAAAACGTTCTTTTTCTCCAGGGCTGGCAATGGACACGAATGATGGCATGCATATTTTTTTGTTAACCTTGGGAAGCGCAGGTTAAGTAACCATGTGCAGTCCCGTGGAAAGGTGATGTTGGATCTGCCAGTACTGGCTGCCCCACTGAAAAAGGTTAATATACATTTCATGCTAAGGCGCTCACAGTTGTAAGTAAAATATGGGTTGTTTTCATTAGGCTTCTCAGAAGGGCATGTAATGGTTACTTAAATACATGTTGAGTTTGTGGTGACGTTTGCCCTGGGGTGATGACATCCCAGTGTTGGGTACATATCACTGCGTGTGATATCTTGATTATTTTTAAGTTCTTCTAGTGCTTTAGTTTCATTATATGCTAAATTCAAAGTTTTCTTAGGGGGGTGTTCGCATAGTTTCACAAGATCCTTCAAAACAAGTTCATGGAACACCTCAACATTATGTCCTTTGCGCTGAGATGGATAAAAACTCGATCTAGGTTTAAAATTTGAGTGTATAATTTCTTCTGAACTCACTAGGGAATCAAACAAAATACCTGCCTCTACAGGCCCTTCATTTTCCTCTAAAAGGGGAACCATTGATGCAATATATTCCTGTTCATTGGCCTGTATTGCACTGTCAAAAATTGGAACACTTTGGGTTCCATTTTTAAAAAAAATGCTGTTTCAGTGTTAACTTTCTCGTGAATCTATGCATATCAATAACCAGGTCAAACAAAACCGGCTCACTAGTGGGGGCAAAGGATAAACCTCTCTCGAGAACCTTACTTTGTTCCACAGTGAGTGGGAATGTTGACAGATTGAAAAAAATTTGTCTTTCTCTAAAAAAGACACTGCTGATGGGTTTCTAAATGTTTCTAAAAGCCCAGACCTAATCTTTGGTTTTGCTCCCAAATTGGTACCTATCTGTGAAACCTCATTAATTCTAAATATATCTGAGGAGGGTCTTAGAGAATCTGATCCTGGATCTTTTGGGGTTGAAAAGTCAAATCCTCTCCTAGTTTGGGGAACAGGATTAAACCTAGATGTTTTAAATTTTGTACTTTCATCAGTATTCCTCCTAGTCTTTGAAACTCTATGTTGATCTGAAAATTCCCAATTTAGATTATGAGATCTATAATCATCCCTCCTTGAATATTTAAAATTGGACCCTTCCCTTATGTGAAGAAGAAAATTCGGAGCTCTAAAATGCTCCTTTCCTTCCCGTTTGGGTGCCCAGTTTCTCTGTTTATTTGTATTATAATCAAGAAAGTCCCTATTAAACTTCTTATCTTTATTTGATATCAATTCTTCTTCAAATCTCTCTAGTTTAATATCTGTTTCTTCTACTAGATCATTAAATTCAACAGTGTCACTAAAAAGCTTCAATTCCCCCTTCAATTCACACCTTGATAAAGTGCTGTTGCATGAAATGCGTAGGTGCGTTCATGTAGTCCGTTTTTACTGTATGTTTAGCTTGCAATAAATTACCTTTTCGTCAGTTTGGAGTTGCCTGGCCTTTTCCTTCTCTGGATACCGGAAGCAGGATGTCTTCGGCTGTGCTCTATCTACACCCACCATTTCTTTCAATTCCCCCTGGAGCTGATCAATATCTTCTGCTATATTTTCCAAGATCTTCTCTCTATAGGTAACAAGTAACCTAATGAGAGCAAAAGAGCAAACATCTAAAATTTCATTCCAGGATTTAGTGAATTCTAAATCATCAAAGGTTGATTTCTTTAGGAGTCTAAGTCCCCTTGGGATTCTGCCCTCATTAAGATATTGTTTTAAATAATAAACATCCCACCAGTGGCGTGCCTCTATTTTCAGAAAATTCTCAAGTCTGGTAAATTCAGAGGATAAATCACAAACGTCTTCCTCTACTATTGTAGTTGTATTATTTTGTCTGCCACCAATTAGATTTTTCCTTATTTTCATTAATCTATCACTTCCTGCAATCATTGCGGTTTTGGTTTGAACACACATTATATTTAGCTACATTCACACTTTGAGTTTTATATGCTACAGTATTTGGTGCCAGACCCTTTTTATTTTGTATGTTTGCTCCGGATTGGTTCATGTCACATTGTTTTTATCCTAATTCAGGTATTCAATTTATTTTTTATTCTAAGATTAGTCAATCTTTCAATATTGCTTTTTTAGATACCTTTAGATTTTGATTCTCTTGGCGCACTCATTTTCTTTTCGTTTTTTTTTTTGGCCTGGTCTTGTATCTACAATATAAAGAGATGTGTGTGTGAGTCATTCATAACCAACCAGATAAAAAGTACATCTGAATAGGATATAGGCACGGTTGTCCAGATTGGTAAGGTTAGTACTTCTTGTAGGAAGGCTGTTGGGTTGTGACATTGTGATATTGTGACAAGAGCAAGGGCAGGACTGGAGACTTTGTTCTGCCGTGGTGTAAAATAGTCAGATAAGAATCGGATGGGAGAATCTTTCACCGGTTACTGAGGATTCACATCCTGTGCCAAAGATTACAAGGTGATACAATTCTAAAGGTAACAGGGACCAGTACCACTTGAAGGTGACCTTCAATGAATGTAACCTCTCTTAGGGGCATAACCTTAGCTAATGCAGCAAAAAAATACCCCTCCTCCCCGTCCTGCTCTGATTGGCTGATCGAACGGGCACTTCTGTCCTCTCCGGGCTTCCATTCCCATGGGCTATCTGCTTGTTACATTAAATCCAGGTGGGAGGGACAAGGGGAAGAAGTGAGAGATGAAGTTTGAAAAAAAAAAAAAACCCTTAGCGTGGAAAAAAATGGGAGCCACGCACAGACTGCGTTATAAGTGGATCTGTGTTGTAGCGGATTGCACTATAATGGGGTTGAGCTATGTATATGTATGTGTACAAGCAGATATATATGTACAAGCAGATACTAGCAGATACTAGCACTCCTGTAAAATCACATAAAACATACTTTACCACCAATGCAGATGGTAAAAGAGACGACAGCACTCAGATGTAGAGCAAAGAAACTTGTATTCCAAAGGATTTTTGTGTCCCAAAACACACACTGGGAGGGGTTGCTTACTGGACACTGGGTTACAGGTCCCTGAGAACCCTAGGTACTATTGGGGCTAGATACCTCAGGACTATATTACTGTGAATACTGCTATCCTTGTTGTATTTGTATATTGTGTTGTAAGTGTTATTGGAGGCCCTCTGTGGGACCACAGTAAAGGTGTTATATTATGCCTGATTATAAGTGTGTCATTGGGGTATACCCTAAGTATACGAGGAGTCATCCTATTACACAGGATCCTCATAGGTAGAGGCGCAGCACCATAGAGATATAAAGCACACAGTCACCCCAGGCTCCCTATGAGTGGAGGCCCAGGCCTTCTGTACATCTAACAGGTAGCATCAGTACCGTAATTGCTGCTGTTTCCCATAGGGATAGGGGAAAGGTTGTTACATGACTTTCAAAAGAATAGAGGAAAATACCAGTAACCTCCATGCACACCATGAACCCTCTTCTCCTACACACATATAACAGCCAGGTGTGAGGTGGGGGTTAATAGACATGGGGAGGAGGAAGAGGTTAATCCCTCACATACCATTGCCAGATGGTCACCTAGTGTGCATAGGATATAACTCCAAGAACAGCAATTGCACAGGACAGGAAATGCCTGGTCCATGCCGCATCTTTAGCATGAACTGCACTCTATCCTACGATCAAAAAAACATACATAAGTGATGTACACACAAATGAGACAACACATTTAGATATAATAATGCATAACATCTTACTTGCAAAAAATTGCTGAACAACATGCTCCCGTGCCTCCTCCCCTCTAGCTGTGTGCTCCCTAACCCCTGCAGCAGACACATGAGGATCGGCCTCCAGATTCTCATCTATGTAGCCTGGAAGATTGTGACATAGTGCAACATTGTTCAGAATACAGCAACAAATGACTGTCAGCAACCTTCTCAGGCGAGTACTTTAGGGCACTACCAGATCTATCTAGACATCTGAACCGACTTTACAACAGTTTAAACGTCCTCTCAATAACTGGGCATGTGGATGTGTGTGCCGCATTATAATCTGCCTCTGTAGGGGTTGGAGGGTTTTCCAATGGGGTAAGGAGTCACACCTGGTTTCCCTATCCTGCACCCCTGTAAGAATGTGGGAACAGATAAGCAACATCTTATAATGTATTTATGTGGTTAAATCGGTCTTTATAATGTGCTATAATATGAAACAGAGTTTAATAACAACACTCCTCCAAAATAGCCAACGTCTAATTTTTATGAAATGCCATCTTCATTGCAGGAGCCTTAATCAGTGAATCATACATATGGATAGAACTACCTGTGCTGAAAAAGAAATATGCTTACTACATGGCATGCTGTTTCTTTAGGACTGGATTTGCAAAATAGTGCACTTCTGTACCTAAAATCAGTACACAATCTAGGGAAAATAGTATGTATTTAGCTTCACCATATAGTGACTGGCTATCCTGTGACTATGAATCATTTTCAACACATTACAATAACATTTGTATAAAGTGCAATTAAAATACTCAGCTGTTTTCATGTCTGATATATATTTGTGGAAAGTTATAAATAGTATAGTACATTTCACCCTTAATTAGTTCTAATATTTGGCATGAAAACATATCAACATTCATAACCTACAATTAAGTGTCTCTGTCCATTTGGTATTCCCTTTACTCACCCAGCAGCCATTCTGTGCCATATTTCTCTGCCTCAAATGTACTGAAGACTGATGGGTGATGCAGTATATATGAATCGTGACAGGAACCAGGATATTTGACTACCACACTCAGAATTTTCATGTGTGCATCACATACAACCTGCATATTAAGGGATTGATATTGTTTGCAGTTGCAAAACACCTCCACCCTTTCATGTGGCAGGGTAAGTGCAACATGTGTGTAATGTATTGCACCCATCATATTGGGTAGGCAAACTATGTTGTAAAAGTAAATCCTGAGTACCTGTCACTCTGTGTGCTCAGTAGGAACATTTATATAATGCCTAGCATGTCTATTTAGTGTACTATACATAGAAACTGGCGAAGAGCATGGAAAAATGTCGGCTGCGAAACCCCACCTACTATGCCAACAATTTACTGAAAGGCATAATGAGCTTGACATTCTGACAAGGCCATGGACTAAATGAACTCTGCCTCTCAAGGGCTCTAAGTCTCCCCCTAACTCCTCATAAAGAGTTAATATGGCTGCTGAGCTAAACGTGTATCTGCTCACAACCTCCTGCTCTGTGAGTTCTTCCAAGGTAGTTCTCGGCCAATAGGAGCATGGCCTATGCACTCTCTTAGCCACCCTGTCCTCTCCCTGTATTATCTCTTCTCTCTCCCTGTGTCTCTGTCGCATGAAGCGCAACATGTACCAGTTCATGCTGAACAAATCCATGTTGGCAATGAAGAAGTTAGTGTTTTCTTGGGGTTTTAAATAGTCAGCTAATTACATAGGCAATTTACCTTTCAATAAGTCCACCTATGAGTTAAAGAGACAGGGGGGAAGGAATGTGTTTCTTTGAATGGATATTTTAACAGGGCTCCAAATATTTGGTACAATGTTCAGATGCAGCTGCCATTATCCGAACATTTCACGATTTGTATTCCTGGGCATATCCAGGTCGTGCCACATGATTTCTTAAAACTTTCCAGCGTTAAGATGCTGGTTTACTAGTGTTTTTAACAGGTGTAGAAAATTGCATTTTAGCGTTGTCTGCAATACCGTCGAGAAACTCAAGTGGAAAATCACGAGTTGTCTTAAAATCTAAAAATCTAAGTGCAATTCAACCTGTCTTTTATTGCCATACAGTTCTGCAAGTGTGTGTGTGTAATTGTAATTTGAAGATTAACGTTACGAGTTCATGCTGTATACAGTACATGGGAAAAAAGTCCTTTCTGAGGTTCCTTAGCCATACACAAATCCTCTAACTGTAGAAGATTAAAAATATGAGCACACACAATAAAAAGTATTTTTAATGAATTAAATGTTATATTTGTACAGGATAATACAGGGAAAAGGAGTAATACAAAAATACAACGTCGCCTCTTCTTCAGAATGTAAAATATTTATTCAGTGCATGCGTGTACGGTATGTCTAATTTGAACCTGGTTGAAACACATATTCGTGTCATCAAATTTATGCACATGCATGTATGTCAAATTGGAACCTGGTTGAAACGCATATCCATGTCATCACAATTATGCGCATGCGTGTATGTCAAATTGGAACCTGGTTGAAACGCATATGCGTGTCATCACATTTATGCATATGCGTGTCAGCACATTTATGTGCATGTGTGTATGTAATTTCCTCACAGAGTCGCTAGATACTGTATCTGCTAAACCCAATCATTTTTGACTGAACCACCTATGCTCAAGCAAGGATATGCTTAAAACCTGCACTGTTGGGGTTCCCTGAGGACTGGATTTGAGAACCACTGTGCTAGACAGTAGTACAGTACTGTTGTTAGTGTATCTAGATAGTAAAAAACACTTTTATTTTGATTTTATTTATTTATTATTTATTTTATTTTCTAGATTTATATATTAATTTGTACAGTACTGTATTCTGTACAGTTTATCAATGACACATTTTTATATATTAAAATGCCCAATGAATTTTAGGTATACAGTATTACTACTTTAAGTGTATAGACAATAAAAATATGAACACCCAAAAAGTATATTTAAAGAATAAAACTATTTATTTGTACAGGAGAATAAAGGGGAAAAAAAATACAAAAATACAACGCCGCCTCTTCAAAAGTTTCAATCTTGTCTTTTTCTTTTTCGTAATGGCGACTGCTTCTTGGACATCTGGGTCTGGAAAGACAGAGACAATATTCTATATTATCAATCACGCCGTACATTATGGTTAAAATTTGCCTGCATCTTCTATAGAGTTTACAGCATGATCTACTGTACGCCAAGAATCACTGATTTATTGTAATTGGCTACTTATACAGAACTTATTCAACCAGTGTGTATTATTGCTGCTACAGTATACTAAGTGTCAGACTTTCAAGTTAGTATTGCCACAACAATGTTACATTCTATTGGGAAAAATGTTACTGTTATTCTCGGCTACATCATGGCTTAGGCCCGGGACATGGTGCCTTCGCCCCGGTTCCAGGCGTGCGGAGGATGTGGGAAAGCGGGAGCTTTCCATGGGCCTGGTCGATGGCCCGTGGGGGGCGTGACTATGGAATCACGGAGCTGGTTCACCCTCATTGGGCGAACCGCTCACGTGACCAACCTGTCGCGCCAATAAATCAGTTTGAACTGATTTCTTGCGCAACGTGTGCCCCCTCCCGCATCCGCACGCACACACCCGCATGCCGCATGGACGTGAACACTGCCTTAAGGCAGTCTGTTCGCTCAGCGGGCGGACGCGTCTGCACAGTCTGCTGTACCATGGCCCCAGCCTTAGGAAGTACTGGAGAGTGGCATTAATTAAAGTAGAATACTTGATTAGGTTTAATTTATCACTAACTGCATGTTGAGCTCACCAGAATTCATGTGTCGCTTGTTGTTATACCAGTTTGCATCTATTGAGCCTCTCTCGCTGCCCTTGAGGTGTCGAAATAAAACATTTTTTCCACATTGGTACTTAACAGAGCTACTACAATTCCAGCGAGTTGAACAAAAATGTGTGTTTGAGCCTTTAGGGTCATACCACTGGAAGTTGCAAAGCTACAATGAAACCGCATCAACTAAATCCTTAAATGGTTAGGACATGCGAGAAAGGGCTTATAGAATACCAAAACCTACATATCCTATTAGAAAGAGCTCTTTCTGCAGGGATATGCAAGACTCGCAGCTACTAGAATGTGCCCGTATGGGTCACTTTTGGCTTCTATGACCCAGAAATTAGCAGGTCTGAAAGGGGGGCCCACACATAGGATAAAGAAGAGGACAATGGGCTAGAGTGATGATAACTAACCTGAGTGACTGAGACCAATGATGTGCAGGAGAATGTGCATGCAGTCTAGAGATGTGCAAACGTTTGGTAAAAGTTCAGGTATACAGCGAAAGTTGCAGTTTTGTTGAGAACCTTTTCATGAAAAAACTGCAGAGTTCGGGATAAAATGTGCAAGGTCACATGACAAGTGTGCAGGTGACATTGGTCACGTGACCATGGATTGTTTTTACGCATCTTTTGAAAAAATTGAACGAGAATAACATTTTTGCCAAACTTGAAACAAAAAGAGATTTTTTTTGGCACAAAAAATTAAGCTTAATTTTTTCTAAATTACATATGCTTAGAAAATTAGCATAAACTGAAACAGGACAAGTTCACACATCTCTAATGCAGGGGAAGGGGAGGATCCCACTGCCAACCACCCAAGGTTTTAGCCCCGACACACACATACATATGTATGTGTGTGTGTGTGTTTTCTTTAATTTATCACAGTAACTGTTTTTTTGTGGTAATTTATATGTATTCTGAGTGATGAGGTTTGTTGGGCAGCTGCTTTATATAAACTTGGCTTTACCATGTGGCAGCAAAGCAACACAGTGACTTTATCCCAAAGCCGGATGGTAATGTTGTTAATATTTCATGTTGTTTACTTGAGAAAATAAAATGGGAATTATTATGACTGTACAAAAAATAAATACATTTGTGTGAACAAAGTACAATGATATTGTTGAGCCTATTTGAAATCTGTCCACATGGTGGTGACGTAGATACATTTATATTTGTGTCTGCCAAGTTGAGAAGGGTATGTGCTATACACAACATGTCCATTATCAAAAGGAACATGAGACATATGGTGTTGTGGGTGTTGGGGTTAGAGCTTGCAGGGATTGTGTGTGTAATTAAGAAAGTACCCAAAGAAGGTTGTGCCTATAGATGCTCTCTACTACTTAACAATAAGTTTAAAAAATTCCAGACAATACCATATATACCAATACCATGTACAAAAAAGTTTAAAGCTTTAATAAACTACTGTTGGTCAGGACGGGCTTGGAAAATCGCAGGGCGCGGTGCAAATTGTGAGTGCGACACTTCTTAGGCTGCGGCCCTGCTGCCATTGAGCGTCCCCATGCTTGAGAGCAGTGACGTCACTAACACTCCAAGCATGAGTGCTCGGCTGTCCTTCTGCAATTTGCGAGCCCGAGCAGGGGGGGGCGGTGGGTGTGGAGGGGTGTAGCATGGCGTTTAAGGGGGGGCGTGTAATTGGTAGGATCGAGGCGTGTTATTTAAGGAACTATTGTGATGTCTTTTTGTGTCACGTGACCCTTCTGAGCTCTTGGAAATCAATTTTCCATGTCACCCCAAGCGCTGAGCATTGCCGAGCGTATGTGTGGCCATACTCATTAGATTACATTAAAATGAGCGCACCAAGCATGAGCGCGCTCAGCGGCAGCGTGGCCGCAGCATTACACTCCCCAGAGCCCTACTTGTCAGCGGTGGCGGGACGGGGGAAGTCCTGACATGGAAGTTGGGCCCACCGGGAGTCGGGCTTCCATGATGTTGCCTATCTGGCCTGTCCAGCCTGCACGGGGCACCTGTCTGGCCAGTCTTTGTCGGGAGAGCTGGAGTTGGTGAGGTACCTCGACTGCAGAAACTATTGCGAGGCATGCCGGGTCAATAGTAGTGCCGGGCTAGCGGGCTCCTGCTGGTATGACCGTGTGCCTCCTCCTCATCCACCCTGCTCCTGTCGCTCCTCCTCACCTAATCCCGCCTCACCCGCTGTGGGCCATCGGGGTGAGCTTTTGTGTAGAGTGAGAGGCAGGGAGTGAGAGTGGAGAGTAAGAATGAGGGGGGAGCAGGAGAGTAAGGGGGGAGTAAAGGGGGCGAGAGTAAGAGAGTGAGGAGGGAGGGTAATAGAGTGAGGAGGGAGGGTAATAGAGTGAGGGGGGAAGAATGTGAGGAGGAGAGAGTAGGAAAATGCATGTGGGTGTGTGGGGGCAGGGCAGGCAAGTTTGGAATTGAACAATTGGGCCTGTAGCAGAGAGAGAGGTGAAGGATCTCTGTGTAACTCACCGACTCAGGACATTAGGTGGTGCTGCAAAGCCAACTTCACAGCTCCTCTCCTGGGCTTCCTGCGATTAACCCTAACACTGCCTGCGCTGGTACCACGGTTTATGTGTTAGGTATGGCAGATTAGTAGCCCAGGGGGTTACTTGGACACACACACACACACACACACACACACACACACACACGCACGCACGCACGCACACATGTTATTGTGAGTAAAAAAAGTTACAAAACCCCTCCACAGCAAAGCATATTGAAATGTAACTGTATGCTCATTTGCATGTCTTAGGCAGGTCTGCAACCCCACCTTTCACCATTATCACCCCGCACTTCCACTGCAGCAAGGTATTCTGGGAAATGACATGCAAATGAGCACACAGTGCCACTTTTTGCATCAAAGCCATTTTAAACATGGTTCCCTCTAGGCTTAAGCTTGCTGCATGGTCACAGCTTTAAGCACAGCCAGATAACCCCAACCACAGACAGCTGTTCGACCTTAATGGGTCTCATCAGGGTTGGTCACTAGCTATGGCACTTTTTTTACTCACTATAACTTAACTAAGTATGGTAAACACCATCCTCATTGCTTCAGTTTTGCATAGCCAGTAACCAACCTCACACTGGTGAGACCCATTAAGGTCAAAACGCCTGCTTGCCTGCCTGCCTGCTGGTTGGCTATGCATCTTAAGCCTTGCTGTGCTTAAAGCTGTGATCATGCAGCAAGCTTAAGCCTATAAGGAGCCATGTTTAAAATGGTTTTGAAGCAAAAACGTGGCACTGTGTGCTCATTTGCATGCTATTTCCCAGAATCCTTTGCTGAAGTGGAAGTGCTGTGTGCTGGGTGATAATGGTGAAAGGTGGGGTTCAAGACGTGCAAATGAGCATACAGTTATAGTTCCATTTGATTATATATATATATATATATACAGTGTTCGACAAATCACCCAAAAATCTACTCGCCCAACCAAAAAATCTACTCGCCACCTAGTCCCGCCCCCAACCCCGCCCCTAGTCCCGCCCCAACCCCGCTTTAAAATAAAATATATAAATAAAATACATTTAATAAATTCCTAGTCAGAACAACATTAATTTTTGACATAAATGTATTTATTGTATTACATTATACTACAATTAGGCCTTGTTACGTGTGTGTGTGAGTAAATTTCAGATCTAGAAATAAAAGCCAGATGTGAATGACTAGTTTCCTGAACCTCTTAACCAGTGTCTGGACGCCCCCGCTTCACAATATCTAAAGCAGTAATCCCGCCTGGGATCTTACCTGATCCGCAGTCCCTCAATGTCCAGGTACCTCATTCCCGCAATGTTACACATTGGAGGGGATGTGTTCCCTACCTGTCTTCTGGGTTAGGGGGGATTCCGATATCTTCCGTGTGAAGCTTGAGTCAGATCTGGAAGACAGCAGTATAGGTTATTTCGGTGTAGTATAGGGCAAGTAAGATATATAGGGTAATAAGCGATCCAGAGTGTGGGGGGGTTAGAGAGATAGAGGGAGAGAGAGAGTGGGGGGGAGAGAGAGAGAGTGTGTGGGGGGGGGGGGGGAGAGAGAGAGAGAGAGTGTGTGGGGGGGAGAGAGAGAGAGTGTGTGGGGGGGAGAGAGAGAGAGTGTGGGGGGGGGAGAGAGAGAGAGTGTGGGGGGGAGAGAGAGAGTGGGGGGAGAGAGAGAGAGTGTGGGGGGGAGAGAGAGAGTGTGGGGCGGGAGAGAGAGAGTGTGTGGGGGAGAGAGAGAGTGGGGGGGAGAAAGAGAGAGTGGGGGGAGACAGAAGAGAGAGAGTGGGGGCAGAGAGAGAGAGAGTGGGGGCAGAGAGAGAGAGAGTGGGGGCAGAGAGAGAGAGAGTGGGGGCAGAGAGAGAGAGAGTGGGGGGAGAGAGAGAGAGAGTGGGGGGAGAGAGAGAGAGAGTGGGGGGAGAGAGAGAGTGGGGGGAGAGAGAGAGAGAGTGGGGGGAGAGAGAGAGAGTGGGGGGGGAGAGAGAGAGTGGGGGGGAGAGAGAGAGTGGGGGGGGAGAGGGAGAGAGTGGGGGGGAGAGAGAGAGAGTGGGGGGGGAGAGAGAGAGTGGGGGGAGAGAGAGAGAGTGGGGGGGAGAGAGAGAGTGGGGGGGAGAGAGAGAGTGGGGGGGGGAGAGGGAGAGAGTGGGGGGGAGAGAGAGAGAGTGGGGGGGGGGAGAGAGAGAGTGTGGGGGGGAGAGAGAGAGAGTGTGGGGGGGAGAGAGAGAGTGGGGGGAGAGAGAGAGGAGAGAGAGAGAGGGGGGGAGAGAGAGTGGGGGGAGAGAGTGAGAGTGGGGGGAGAGAGAGAGTGGGGGGAGAGAGAGAGTGGGGGGAGAGAGAGAGAGTGGGGGGAGAGAGAGAGAGTGGGGGGAGAGGGAGAGAGTGGGGGGGAGAGAGAGAGAGTGGGGGGGGAGAGAGAGAGAGTGAGAGTGTGGGGGGGAGAGAGAGAGTGGGGGGAGAGGAGAGAGAGAGGGGGGAGAGAGAGTGGGGGCAGAGAGAGAGAGAGAGAGAGAGAGAGAGAGAGTGGGGGCAGAGAGAGAGTGGGGGGGAGAGAGAGAGTGGGGGGAGAGAGAGAGTGGGGGGAGAGAGAGAGTGGGGGGAGAGAGAGAGTGGGGGGGGGGAGAGAGAGAGTGGGGGGGAGAGAGAGAGTGGGGGGGGAGAGAGAGAGTGAGTGGGATGAAGAGAGAGAGAGAGTGGGGGAGAGAGAGAGAGTGGGGGAGAGAGAGAGAGAGTGGAGGAGAGAGAGAGGGGGGGGGAGAGAGTGGGGGCAGAGAGAGAGAGAGAGAGAGAGAGAGAGTGGGGGCAGAGAGAGAGTGGGGGCAGAGAGAGAGTGGGGGGGGGAGAGAGAGAGTGGGGGGGGGAGAGAGAGAGTGGGGGGGGGAGAGAGAGAGTGGGGGGGGAGAGAGAGAGTGGGGGGGGAGAGAGAGAGTGGGGGGGGAGAGAGAGAGTGGGGGGGGAGAGAGAGAGTGAGTGGGGTGAAGAGAGAGAGAGAGTGGGGGGAGAGAGAGAGAGTGGGGGGAGAGAGAGAGAGAGTGGGGAGAGAGAGAGAGAGTGGGGGAGAGTGAGAGAGAGTGGGGGGAGAGAGAGAGAGAGAGTGGGGGGAGAGAGAGAGAGAGTGGGGGGAGAGAGAGAGAGAGTGGGGGGAGAGAGAGAGAGAGTGGGGGGAGAGAGAGAGAGAGTGGGGGGAGAGAGAGAGAGTGGGGGGAGAGAGAGAGAGTGGGGGGAGAGAGAGAGTGTGGGGGGAGAGAGAGAGAGTGGGGGGAGAGAGAGAGAGTGGGGGGAGAGAGAGAGAGTGGGGGGAGAGAGAGTGGGGGGAGAGAGAGAGAGTGGGGGGAGAGAGAGAGAGAGTGGGGGGAGAGAGAGAGAGTGGGGGGAGAGAGAGAGATGGGGGGGAGAGAGAGAGAGTGGGGGGAGAGAGAGAGAGTGGGGGGAGAGAGAGAGAATGGGGGGAGAGAGAGAGAGTGGGGGGAGAGAGAGAGAGAGGGGGGAGAGAGAGTGGGGGGAGAGAGAGAGAGTGGGGGGAGAGTTAGAGAGAGAGAGTGTGGGGGAGAGAGAGAGGGTGTGGGGGAGAGAGAGGGTGGGGGGAGAGAGAGAGGGTGTGGGGGAGAGAGAGAGGGTGTGGGGGAGAGAGAGAGGGTGGGGGGAGAGAGAGGGTGGGGGGGAGAGAGAGAGGGTGTGGGGGAGAGAGAGAGGGTGTGGGGGAGAGAGAGAGGGGGTGGGGAGAGAGAGAGAGTGGGGGGAGAGAGAGAGAGTGGGGGGGGTGAGAGAGTGGGGGGGAGAGAGAGTGGGGGGGAGAGAGAGAGAGTGGGGGGAGAGAGAGAGTGGGGGGGAGAGAGAGTGGGGGGGTGAGAGTGGGGGGGAGAGAGTGGGGGGGAGAGAGAGAGTGTGGGGGGGAGTGAGAGAGTGTGGGGGGGAGAGAGAGAGTGGGGGGGGAGTGTGTGGGGGGGGTGAGAGTGGGGGGGGGGAGGGAGAGGTGGGGGGGGTGAGAGAGAGTGGGGGGGGGAGAGAGAGTGGGGGGAGAGAGAGTGAGTGGGGGGGAGAGAGTGAGTGGGGGGGGAGAGAGAGTGGGGGGGGGGGAGAGGGAGAGAGTGGGGGGGGAGAGAGAGAGAGTGGGGGGGGAGAGAGAGAGTGTGGGGGGGAGAGAGAGTGAGTGTGGGGGGGAGAGAGAGAGTGGGGGGGAGAGAGAGGTGAGAGAGAGAGGGGGGGGAGAGAGAGTGGGGGGAGAGAGTGAGAGTGGGGGGAGAGAGAGAGTGGTGGGGGAGAGAGAGAGAGTGGGGGGGGAGAGAGAGAGTGGGGGGGGGGGAGAGGGTGAGAGTGGGGGGGAGAGAGAGAGTGTGGGGGGGGAGAGAGAGAGAGTGTGGGGGGGAGAGTGAGAGAGTGTGGGGGGGGGAGAGAGAGTGTGGGGGAGAGGAGAGTGAGAGAGGGGGGAGAGAGAGTGGGGGCAGAGATGAGAGAGAGAGAGAGAGAGTGGGGGGCAGAGAGAGAGTGGGAGGGGAGAGAGTGAGTGGGGGGAGAGAGAGAGTGGGGGGGGGAGAGAGAGAGTGGGGGGGAGAGAGAGTGGGGGGGGAGAGAGAGAGTGGGGGAGAGAGAGAGTGGGGGGATGAGAGAGAGAGAGAGGGGGGGGAGAGAGAGAGTGGGGGGAGAGAGAGAGAGAGAGGGGGGGGAGAGAGTGGGGCAGAGAGAGAGAGAGAGAGAGAGAGAGAGAGTGGGGGAGAGAGAGTGGGGGCAGAGAGAGAGTGGGGGAGAGAGAGTGGGGGGGGGAGAGAGAGAGTGGGGGGGAGAGAGAGAGTGGGGGGGGAGAGAGAGAGTGGGGGGGAGAGAGAGAGTGGGGGGGGAGAGAGAGAGTGAGTGGGGTGAAGAGAGAGAGGAGTGGGGGGAGAGAGAGAGAGTGGGGGGAGAGAGAGTGGGGGAGAGAGAGTGGGGGGAGAGAGAGTGGGGGGAGAGAGTGGGGGGAGAGAGAGAGAGTGGGGGGGAGAGAGAGAGAGTGTGGGGGAGAGAGAGAGAGAGTGGGGGGAGAGAGAGAGAGAGTGGGGGGAGAGAGAGAGTGGGGGGAGAGAGAGAGAGTGGGGGGAGAGAGAGAGAGAGGGGGGAGAGAGAGTGGGGGGAGAGAGAGTGGGGGGAGAGTTAGAGAGAGAGAGAGTGGGGGGAGAGAGAGAGGGTGTGGGGGAGAGAGAGGGTGGGGGGAGAGAGAGGGTGTGGGGGAGAGAGAGAGGGTGTGGGGGAGAGAGAGAGGGTGTGGGGGAGAGAGAGAGGGTGTGGGGGAGGAGAGAGGGTGTGGGGGAGAGAGAGAGGGTGTGGGGGGGGGGAGAGAGGGTGGTGGGGGGGTGAGAGAGAGTGTGGGGGGAGAGAGAGAGTGTGGGGGGGAGAGAGAGAGAGAGTGGGGGGAGAGAGAGAGAGTGGGGGGAGAGAGAGAGAGTGGGGGGAGAGAGAGAGAGTGGGGGGAGAGAGAGAGTGGGGGGAGAGAGAGAGTGGGGGGAGAGAGAGTGGGGGGGAGAGAGAGTGGGGGGGAGAGAGAGTGGGGGGGAGAGAGAGAGAGAGTGGGGGGAGAGTTAGAGAGAGTGGGGGGAGAGAGAGGGTGTGGGGGAGAGAGAGAGGGTGTGGGGGAGAGAGAGAGGGTGTGGGGGAGAGAGAGAGAGGGTGTGGGGGAGAGAGTGAGGGGTGTGGGGGGAGAGAGAGAGGGTGTGGGGGAGAGAGAGGGTGGGGGGGAGAGAGAGAGGGTGTGGGGGAGAGAGAGAGGGTGTGGGGGAGAGTGAGTGGGTGTGGGGGAGAGAGAGAGGGTGTGGGGGAGAGAGAGTGGGTGTGGGGGAGAGAGAGAGGGTGGGGGGGGAGTGAGAGGGTGGGGGGGGTGAGAGAGGGTGGGGGGGAGAGAGAGGGTGGGGGGGGGAGAGAGAGGGTGGGGGGGGGAGAGTGAGGGTGGGGGGGGGAGAGAGAGGGTGTGGGGAAAGAGAGAGTGTGGGGGAAAGAGAGAGTGTGGGGGGAGAGACACAGAGGGGAGAAACGGTGGGTGACACACAGAGGGTGGGTGATACACAGAGAGGGTGACTGACTGGGGGGGGGGGGGGTGACTGACTGAGGGGGGTGACTGACTGAGGGGGGACTGACTGAGGGGGGACTGACTGAGGGGGTGGTGACTGACTGGGGGGGTGGTGACTGACTGGGGGGGTGGTGACTGACTGGGGGGGTGGTGACTGACTGGGGGGGTGGTGACTGACTGGGGGGGTGGTGACTGACTGGGGGGGTGGTGACTGACTGGGGGGGTGGTGACTGACTGGGGGGTGGTGACTGACTGGGGGGGTGGTGACTGACTGGGGGGGTGGTGACTGATTGGGGGGGTACCTCTGGTGTCACACACATACACATGCTCCCATACACACATACACTTGCTCCCATACACATACACTTGCTCCCATACACTTGCTCCCATACACATACACACATACACACATACACATGCTCCCATACACATACACACATACACATGCTCCCATACACATACACATGCTCCCATACACATACACACATACACTTGCTCACATACACTTGCTCACACACACACACACACACGGGGGGGGGGGGAAGGAAAGGCCACGACCAGCACCACCACCACGCTCCTCCCCCACCCACCCCCCGCTCGTGGGGGGGGGGGGGGGGCAGGCCGACACCCCCCCCCCCATACCTCACGCGGGCATATTGGAAGCTTTGGGGAGGCAGGGTGGGTGGGAGGCACGTGGCGAGGTATCCCCCAGGGGACAGTCAGCCCCGCAGTGGCCGCCACTACCCTGCTCCCCTCGCCGGCATGTCTTCACAGTGCGCGGCCAAGCAGCTTTGCAGACTGCTTCTTCCCCCCAGCCCGCGGCGGCATGAAGCTAGCTGGCGGGGAGGCGGCAGGGTAGGTGGGAGTCACGTGGTTAGGGCAGAGTCCCCCCCCCCCCCTCCCGCACGCCAACCGGGCTGCAAGCAGTGGGGACCTCCCGCCCGGATCAGCGATCGGTGGATCGAGGGGGAAGGGGACAGGAGCAGGGGACAGGCGGAGGGGAAGGGGACAGGCGGAGGGGAAGGGGACAGGAGCAGGGGACAGGAGGAGGGGAAGGGGACAGGAGCAGGGGAAGGGGACAGGAGCAGAAGAAGGGGACAGGAGGAGGGGAAGGGGACAGGGGACGGGGACAGGAGGAGGGGACAGGAGAGCTGCCGCGGTGGGGGAGTAGGGAGCCATGTAGGGACCAGGGGGATCGCAGGAAGGAGCAGAGGGGCCGCAGCATGGCGTGTACTTACTCTTGATGTCCGGGCAGAAAGAATGGCTGCTCGTTGGGGGCGGGCTCATATAGAGCCTGCCGCGCGCCCACAAATCCTGGGAGCGCGCGCCAAACAGCAGTCAGGTAGGGAGTTTTTTTTTTTGTTTTTTTTTAAGCGCGAGCAGGGAAATTTCAGCGCGAACGGGGGAAATTTAAAAAAAAAACACGTGTGCTGCTTGGGCCAATGTTTACTCGCCTGGGGGTTAAATCCACCCGCCCCGGGCGAGTAAATGTATAGGATTGTCGAACACTGTATATATATATATATGCAAATGTAAATACAACTGTATGCTCATCTGCATGTCTTAGGCAGGTCTGCAACCCGCCTTTCCCCATTATCACCCAGCACACAGCACTTCCACTGCAGCAAGGGATTCTGGGAAATGACATGCAAATGAGCACACAGTGCCACTTTTTGCTTCAAAAACCATTTTTAACATGGTTCCCTATAGGATTAAGCTTGCTGCATGGTCACAGCTTTAAGCACAGCCAGGGTTAAGGTGCATACCCAGAAAACCACCCACCGACAGCTGTTTCGACCATATTTATATATATATATATATAATTAATATATATATAATTAATATATATATATATATATATATATAAATATATAAGAAAAAAAAAGCGCCAAATCCTAGTGCATTACTGTGCAAAAATCGATATATTTAATTCCCAAAAATCTCAATAAAAATAAACTCACAAACATAAAACAATTAAAAGCATTGTATGAGTAATACTCATGCTCCTAGGACCAGGAAACGCTGCTTTGCTGTTGAAGTCCCTCCGTGGCTCCACTGGAACAGATAGCTGCCTCCGTTGTTCACTGCCTGCAGGAACTGACGAATCAGGCACTCCACGATGGTCTCTCCCCGGTGCACACCAACCAGTTGCTTTTTAGTTCCCACCGGGGACGGTTGAAGTCGCGGACCAGCGGATGACGTCACGGGAACCGTTCTTAATACCGGACCGGTATAGATATTCAGCAGTTCAATTGTAAGCGTTGAAAAGTCCACTGCACACCTTCCCTACGCGTTTCATCTGATTAACAGACTTCTTCAGGGGATCTGAGCATACAGTTATAGTTCCATTTGATTATATATATATATATATATACAGTGTTCGACAAATCACCCAAAAATCTACTCGCCCAACCAAAAAATCTACTCGCCACCTAGTCCCGCCCCCAACCCCGCCCCTAGTCCCGCCCCCAACCCCGCTTTAAAATAAAATATATAAATAAAATACATTTAATAAATTCCTATTCAGAACAACATTCGTTTTTGACATAAATGCATTTCCCAGAATCCCTTGCTGCAGTGGAAGCGCTGTATGCTGGGTGACAATGGGGAAAGACAGGGTTGCAGACCTGTCTAAGACATGCAAATGAACATACAGTAATATTTACAGTTGCTATATATATATATATATATATATATATATATATATATATATATATACACAGTGTTCGACAATTATATACATTTACTCGCCCGGGGCGGGTGGATTTAACCCCCGGGCGAGTAAATATTGGCCCAAGCAGCACACGTGTGTTTTTTAAATTTCCCGCGCTCGCGCTGCTGTTTTTCCCGCGCTCGCGCTGTAGAAAAAAAAAAAGCCGGAGGCGGGTTCATGTTGTTGGGGGAGATTACCCCGCCTCCGGCTCTCTGAGCAGTGGCCTCCCTCCTCAGCGCTTCCACTCCTCCCCCTTCCGGCAGCCAGCGCTTCCATGCCTGTCTGCCTCAGGCCCCTGCAGGGCCATCTGTCACCCCTCCCATCGGGCCACCCGCCCCCCCCCCTCGCACTGGGCCACCCGCCCCCCCCCCTCGCACCGGGCCATCCGCCCCCCCCCCTCGCAAAGGGCCATCCGCCCCCCCTCGCATCGGGCCACCCGCCCCCCCATCG